>NW_016159130.1:55307-85184 GCF_001687245.7 Rhagoletis zephyria
TTTGTTGTCAATGTTTTTTAATAATTGTAAACATTCGCCAGCTGTTTCTGTTTATTTATTAGTAAAAGGCAGGACTGCCAATCTTGCGGCAAAACAATAATAAAAATCCAAAAAAACACGTAAAGCCAAACAGAATTAATTGCAAAACGTCAATGATACACACATTAAATTTCTTATGTGCACCCTCCACACAGACCCCAATCACTTCTGAAAATTTCATTTTATGTGCACCCTCCACACAGACCCCAATCACCCCTGAAAATTTCATTGAAATCGGGCAAGCCGTCTAGGAATGATAGAAATCTCTTATGTGCACCCTCCACACAGACCCCAATCACTTCTGAAAATTTCATTTTATGTGCACCCTCCACACAGACCCCAATCACCCCTGAAAATTTCATTGAAATCGGGCAAGCCGTCTAGGAATGATAGAAATCCGAAAAAAACACGTAAAGCCAAACAGAATTAATTTTTTTTTTGTTTTTGCAAAACGTGCAAAGATACACACATGAATTTCTTATGTGCACCCTCCACACAGACCCCAATCACCCCTGAAAATTTCATTGAAATCGGGCAAGCCGTCTAGGAATGATAGAAATCCGAAAAAAACACGTAAAGCCAAACAGAATTAATTTTTTTTTTTTGTTTTTGCAAAACGTGCAAAGATACACACATGAAATTTCTTATGTGCACCCTCCACACAGACCCCAATCACCCCTGAAAATTTCTTTGATATCGGGCAAGCCGTCTAGGAGGAGTATGCGAACAGGAAGTTTTGCCACTTAATTTTATATATATAGATACGCGAAGGCATTTTTTGCGCAGCATAAAAGATTTGCACCGTTCGTTCGATTTCCAAAAGTGGGATGTCAAATTAAAGCGCTTGGCCTGTAGATGTGGAAACTGGTTTTACCCTGCAGAAAAAAACTATCAATTGATAAAAAATAACCTACTTGTAGTTAGCTTTTTTGCGGGATTTCTATAAAATATGTAACTTGTAGTTAGCTACAAAAAGCTGACTTTAAACATGTGGACAAGTAATGCAGTGGTAAAGCTCGAGATTGTTTTCTTTAAACGCGTTTCTATTTAAATATCCTGCACTTCGCAAATACCTTTTCTAATTGAGGACAAATAAAAGGAAGATCGAAATTATCATTTTGAAGTTATGTCTGACGGAGTTCGAATATGGGGCCACCTACAGCAGAATATGGAAACAAATATGAAATATAATAAAATAAATAAAGTAAACAAAAATAAAAAACTAAAAAAAATAAAAATAAATATTTTGTTTTCCTATTGATATTTTATGTCCAAAAGTAGTTAGTAACGAGTTAGTTACATCAAATGCAGAGGTAACCACCCTTGACTACATCTAATGCAGAGGTAAATCACCCTTGAATATTTCGCGGCCATCGCCATAGAAATATAGTTAGCTTTCGTCAAAGAAAATATACAGATAATAAGTGACTTTTAGCTCCTTCCTAATCAACTTAAAGTTAGCTTATAGTTTCCTGTTAAATAATTAAACTCAAGTTATTTACTAATCAATGCCCTCAGATCCGCACCGTCAGTTCGATTTTCAAAAGTGAGGTACCAAATTAAAGGGCTTAGGGTGTCGATGTTCAAGAAGGATTTACTTTTTCGAAAAAAGTTGCCACCTGTTAAGAAATTAAGCTCAAATTAATTAAAAAGTTAAATCAATTATTAAATATGGGCATCAACCGAAATGGTTTTGAAATAGCTTTATAACTTAACTACGTATAGGAGGGTTGCCACTTGTTAAAAAAAGTAATTCAATTTTAATTAAAGGAATTTGGTAAGTGAATAAGGTATCGCAATAGTGGTTTCACACGAAAGAGGTTTAAGAAGGTAGTAGTTTGAAAATATTTTGAATTGGGTTGCCACCTATTTGAGAAGTCTAATTGAACTATTTTTCATATTAAATACATTAACGATGGATGTCAAATGAAAGAGCTTCAATAATAAGTTAAATTAATTACTAACCAACGGTTATCAATGGAAATGGGTTTAAAATCTTTTATTTAAGAACTAAATTTAGGAGGATTGCCACGTGTTTAAAGAAAGAACTTCTACTTAATTCATCATTTACATGAAATATTTATAACAATGTCGGATGAAAAATATTTAAGGAAATTTTAGTTCGAAAATAATTTTTAAGAGGGTTGCCGCCTGAAAGTGGTATTTCGTTTAATTATACATAAGTTACATGAAATTTTAAAATATGGTTATCAAAAGAACGAGTGTTAAGAAATCTTTAAACTGAACATTTGGTTTTTTTTGTTGAAAAAATTAAACTCAAATTATTTAATAAGTTAAATGGATTGTCAAAAGATGAGTATCAGTCGAAATGGGGTTGAAAATAGTTTATTTCTAAACTGTATTTAGGAGAGTTGCCATGAGCTTAAAATAATTAAATTCAAATTAATTCATCAGTTAATTGAAATATGTATAACAATGCCAGACGAGAGATTTTAGTTTGAAAATACTTCTAAAGGGGTTGCCACCTGTTTGAAAAGTCGAATTTGTTTTACTTATACGAAAGATACATAAATGAAATATCGAAATATAAGTGTCAAACGAAAGAGTTTTAAGAAAACTATAGGCTGATAATATTTTTAATTAGAGTTGCCATCTATTTTTTTTTAAGGTTTTAAGGTGCAGATGTACACCGTTATTTAAAATTTCCAAATTAAAGAACTGGAATTCTACATAGATGTGCATAGGTTTTATTTTTTTAAGTTACAGGGAGATTTGAAATTTGATTTTCATTTCATCAATCATCACCGACACCATGCGAGACCTCTCATCACTGAGAAATGGTTTAGATTAATCATTAGGAATATATTTAGAGGCTGTTGAATAGAGTCTCACCTGTTTAAAAAAATTAATTAAATGTTGGCGTTTTGATGCCATGCGGGTTCACTAGTAATATTTTTATTAAGGGCTGTCTCTCCATCTGTTTAGGCTAAGCATCTCACGTTGAGTCCAGGTCGAAAAAAAATTGTTCGATGGAAAAAACGGCGGAAAGTTGGCAACTGTTGAACTGAGCGGAACTACGCAACTGTGCGTTTCTAGGACAAACAGTATACGGTTAGACAATATGAACGCGCCCAATGTGTCAAGAATTAGGAGCATTATCAGAAATTTAAGCATTCATATCAAGTACAAACCACACACCCGGTAGGTGCTCTACAGAAATTCTTATAGAAATATCCCAAGGTTAACAGCTGATTTATTAAAACCAATTTCCGGTACTTTATCTTATACTATATTACGCTCGGCTATCACTAGCAGTAGTGAATACGCTGTAAAGAAGCTGTTAAGCAGGGATCGCACGATTTGTGCATTTGTACAGATTTGCACATTTTGGCTGTCACAGAGTGGTGTTGTCTGGAAATAATGAGTTTAGCTCAATAACAACTTTCAAGCAACACCAATCTGTAACTGTTAAAATGTAAAAATCTTGTGATCCCTGCTTTAGATGAAGATAAACATAGGGAGCTTTACAATGAAAACAACTCTTATAAAGATTTTATTTTGTTGCTTTAAATAGAAAAGTTCTTTAAATGTAAAGTCTATCTTAAACTTAAGAATTTTCATCTGAGCTAAGTGCCCGTTGTTGATTTTGAAGTTTTAGCAAAAGTCATTATAAACCATTTATGAGATTGAAAACGAAAAACGTGGAGCGCATGCGATGCAAAGCATTAGATTTAATTGACAATAGTCAAACTATATAACATAGACCTAAAACTTCTACAGAGAAAGTACAAATTTGAGATCGATATTAAGCGGTTGTTATGCATATATCCACATTCATACATATATTACCCTTCATATCAATTCAGGTCTATTACAAGCGCCCCACGCTTTGCATTTTCAAACTCATAAATGGTTTATAATGACTTCTGCTAAAATTTCAAAATCAAAAGGTATCTACACATAGGGTTGCCAGAATTTTCATGCGCGAAATCAGTATATTAGACTTTTTCATGCTAAAAAAATCAGTACTTTTCAGTACATTTTCATTCAAAGCAAAATTATGAATGTAAGTAACAGCGGTCTTGTTTTTAACCATATTTTGGTATATAAATAAAATATAGTTCATTAAAAAGAGTGTTATCCCTTTTAACATGAGTGTACACATCATCATACACAGGAGCCAATAAATTATTTTATATTTGTGACTTTTCGAATAGCAATAATGAGATCATTCCCATTTTCAGTGTTTAAATAGTCAAAGAATTCTATACATTTCATTTTAAAATTGCTTTTAATTTGAAGTGCACTTTCAAAAATTTTAATTAGAAGCCGGTTGCTCTCTTTGCGCCAGGAAACAAACTTTATTCTTAAGATCCTGTCATACTGTGAAAAGTACCACTTTTTAAGGAGCTCATCTATATTTCCTCATGGCTTAAATAATTTTTCAACTACGCAAAAACTCTTGGTGTAAGTTATAGGCAAAAGCCATTCGAATATTGAAAGTTATTTTCGAGATAACAAACAACACTCGCCAAAAATGTAAGCCTTTCTTTAAATAATTTAAGCTCCATCATATTATCGCAACTGGTGCGTAACGACCCGGCGATATGCCCATAAAACGATTGATCTTTTTGTTGTATTAATTTCTTGGGCATATCAAATATTATCTACAACATGTAAACTATAACTAAGTTATTTTCTTTTTATTTTTTTACAGTACAGTTTAAGGAAGTTCCAACGTTATGTAAAAACCTTAAGAAAATACTAAATTATTTTGTTTGAATAGAAAATTCAGCACAAATCAGTACAAATTTTGAAAAATCAGGACATTAGCGTACTGATTGAAGAAATTAATAAAATCAGTACAAGAGTTGAAAAATCAGTACTGTACTGATAAAATCAGTACGTCTGGCAACCGTATCTACACAAATTCTATGGGACTAAGAAATATTATTTTCGAGTTTTTAGTCCATTTATAAAAGCGTTGTATGTTAAAAAGTTTTATTTTATTTTATTTATTTTCCACTTTTTAGTCTTGTCTGTTCAAAATTTTGCAATAGATATTAGTTGCGTTCGCGTAGCTGTTAATTGTTCATGTTTAACCAAAACTTTCAGGTTTTTGCGTTCGCGTACGCAAAAAACTTGCAAAGGAGGGGGAAATTGAGAGAGCAAACTGACATTTCGTTTTGAGGGAAAGCTGCTGGTTTCTGCTGGAAAAAATTTTCCAACAGCAATTTGCCAACAGGAAAGCAGTTGGTTAGAATTTACGCAAATCATAAAATTGAATTTGATGGTTTGGGAGTTAAAAATTACAAAATGCGACTAATTAAACTTGTAAGAAGAAAGTAGTTATTTGTTTAATCAATAAACTGTGTCAGGATACCACTTTGTGATGAGTTCTCGTACGTTTTAAATCTTACACTTTTGAATGTAAACAAAAATTATATCAGCTGTTCGTCTAACTTGCAAGTTTCTGCAAAGTTTCTGTTCGCGTACTGTTTTGGATATTTTTCTCTTGTGAGAGAACTGGTGACATTTCGCCGGAATTTTGCTGTTGGTTGGTTTTTACTGGAGATTTTAAACGAACGTACATTAGGCTGGGTCGATTTTGTATGGGGGAAAATAAAATTGTGTGTTTTTTCCAGATTTAATTCAATCGATTTGCTACATTTATTCGAAAAGAATACTTTAGAAAATGCCTCCACTACGCAGACGTAATACGGTTGGCAGGCATACGCGTGATTCACATCGAATGTCAATAAGGAGAAGAAATCAAAGCGAAGAGCAACGCGCTCAAGTGAATGCCCGAGGTAGAGCGGTGTACAGAGAGCGGCGTGCACAGTTTAGAGCTGAATCCGCAGACAATCAACGGCCAAATTATCGCCAAGGCAGAGTTCCGCTTCGTCTTCGCGATCAAATGGAACATGTTGGCTTTCACTACGATCCTGACTGCGACTACAGCCTGCATGGTTCCATTGGAGCATTGGATATTATTTGTACGCATTGCAATGCAGCGAAGTTTCGAGGAGAAACAGCTGGCATGTGCTGATCCGGTGGCAAAGTGAAACTGCCTGCATTGGAACCGCCACCAGAACCATTACATTCCTTGCTCACTGGAGAATCGCCGACATCTAAGCATTTTTTGCAGAACATTCAAGCATACAATTCATGTTTTCAAATGACTTCTTTTGGTGCCACAAAGATCATTAGAGATACATTTATGCCGACATTCAAGGTGATTATTTTGCATTGAATTTCCAGTGAAACATTTGACATTTTTAAATATTCCAATCATTCATCCAATTTCATTGCACAAACATTATAGATTCAGGGACAAATATACCATCGAGCAGGCTCGCTATTACCATTTGCCAATGATGACTATAAGTTTTTGCAAATATACATATTTTATCGGTAATGAAACTGACCAACTCAATCAACGGTGTACAATTGGGACCGGCACAAGGCGAGAAATCGTACTGAATTTGCAAAGATTTCTCCATGAACACAATGAATTGATTCGATTGTTCAAAATCGCATTGGACCGCATGCCGTCTGATAACCATCGAATCGTCATCAGAGCAGACAAAATGCCGATGGGGCAGCATGCCAGACGATTCAACGCACCAACAATCGATGAGGTGGCAATCGTCATTGTAGGCGAACAGTTGGAATCGCGAGACTTTCAGTCAAAAAATTGTTTCCCAATTTGATTGAAGCAACCATACTAAATGGCAAGGCAGCAGGTGAAGTTGTACTCTTACCACGCATTCCAATGATTCCAACGGACATGCCGTTTGAATTTAAGCGCTTGCAGTTCCCAGTACGTCTTGCCTTTGCGATGACCATCAACAAATCGCAAGGGCAAACGTTTCGAGTGTGCGGCGTCAATTTGGAAGAACCGTGCTTCTCCCACGGCCAATTGTATGTCGCATGTTCGAGAGTGGGAACACCAAGGTGCTTATTCATTTACGCGCCAGGTGGAAAAACCAAAAATGTTGTATACCAAAATGTTATATAAATAAGTAATAGTTTTACAACAACAAATAAAACACAAAGTAAAAACCCTTAAGAGTTTTAATCGATTTAGGTGTAGCGAAGCGCACCGGGTAAGAGCTATTATATATATAGATAACCTGGTTATATAAAATAAAACTAAGAAGTTCAAAAAAAAATAATGGAAAAACATATTTTTTTTTAAACAAGCTTTTATTTAACATGTACAATCAAAGGAATAAAGTAAAGTACTGTATTAAAAGATTTTTTAGCAAGAAAATTTTGTCAAAACTGCACTGAAATAAATAAAATAAAATAAGTTAAGGTCTCATCAAAGTTACTAAAAGCCAGTTAGTGAAAGGAGTTACTCAAACTCTAATGAAAACTACTAACAATTTGTACTAATTTACTTCGTTTTTAAAAAAGCTTGTCGGCGAATTCAGCGTACATGCATAATTGGTTAGGTAGGTATATGTATGTATGCAGATATTTAAATGCCGGTTTGCTATTCGCGCGACAAACTTTTTTAAAAACGAAGTAAATTAGTACAAATTGTTAGTAATTATTACCTTCCTTTTATTAGCTCGGGATGTAACTATGTAATATTGATGCGCCTAAAAGATGCAGCGATTTATATTCTCAAGTTACATACCTGATGACAGTGCGAATGGCAATTATAATAGGGAGGTTTTAGTTTTTTAAACTGTAATTTTATTTTCATTAGAGTTTGAGTAACTCCTTTCACTTTTTCACCTTTTAGTAACTTTGACGAGACCTTAACTTATTTTATTTTTACAAGCTTCACTATAAAATTGTTAAAGCTGCCGGCGGTAGTAAATTAGAAGTATAGTTGCAGGCGCTAGTAAGAGAAATACCGGGAATCAACCTCAACAGTGCTTAGATTGTCAAACTGTTAATTTTTAAGCACTTCTGTTAAGAATTACATAATTTGGTTTCCCCACACAGGGAGTTATGGTAATCAGTGTTGCCATTTTAGTCATTTTCGGGCTAGATTTAGCCGGTTGCGATTGAAAACAGCCGGAGAAATTTCGGTTTAGCCGGCAGCCGATTTGTTAGCCGTTTTGTAAAAAAATTTGCAGTTTTTAGCCGATTGTGCTATTTGCCTTGTTTTCTTAATATTGAAATATATATGCTTTCATTTTTGACTACGCGGCCCAAAATCTATTAGAAATGGCTATTAGCCTTATCGCGGAGAAAATTTTCATGTCAGGCAGGGTTACATAAAATTGGGCCGATTCCGCTTATTATTATTTATTTATTTATTTAGCTCGTCTATGAAACAAGTTCTTAAAGACTACGCATAACAACAAAAAAATACTCTTATACTTATGTATACATAACTAGCAAATGTCCGCTTGCTTAGCGGCGCCTAATAAGATCTTGTGCGTTGGCCAATTCAAAAATAGCATTTAAAAGCAAAAGCAGTCTGTAAAGTAAACATTTTTAGTTTAAATTGAAACGACTAAAAAACGGAATCCTCCTCACACATATGCCAAGAATAGTAGCGCTGTGATTCCATATGGAATACTAATCCCTCGATGTAATGCGTTTTACCTATGGTCTTATTTCCACCTGTGAGATCTCTGCCAAGCGTGCGTAATATTCTTCTATGGTCTTGCAACTTCAGCATTGGTCCGGTATACCATGTAAGCCAATAAAAGTCCTTATACGGAAACTCAAGAGCACAGATGAGCGTTTTCAATTATAGGAAGGCCAAGAATCCTCGCTGCCCTACAGGATGAAAAGTTTTCGCGTACATTGGCTAAATGAGACGAGTGATTTTATGAATATCGTTCAAATGAAGCCATTGATATACCTATCGTGTTCCTTCTTGGACAGATGTGGTCGAATCTTTCCTTGTCAATTCGCCACTTTTTCAATTCGTCTTAATATTTATGAATTGGTTTCTTTGAGTCTTACTGCTGTAATAACGGCCGCCTCGAGCAACTTCGTCAATCGGAGGTAGATGCAAGATCACGTGCCTTTATATGCATACTTAAACGCATCCTTGATTTAGCCAGCTGAAAAGTAAATTCGTCTAAGATAAACAAAACCCGTGGGGGTCTCTATATATTTCCGATACAGCGTCATCCATTGGGTCTCTTTTCTGCAAAACCTTTGCTTGTCATGAAATGAATACGAATTATGAATTCCAATCAGATTTGATAAAAAATATGGATTTTCTAAATACCTAACCTCCAGCGGGTCCATTTTTAGCAAAGGAATTTTTCATCATACAGGTAGCCACGCAGCGAATTTGAACGAAATCTGTTAATAAACACGACTTTTATAAGTAACTCTATTCCAGCGCCACCAGCGTGTTTTCTAGTAGCCTATAATAGGACCTCCGGCTATTTGACTGGGATCTATTGAGTGGTTTTTGAGTTTAGTCCGAAAATTTTCCTTATCCTGAGTTTCGCCCGAAAAAAATATCACGCGAAAATTTTGATTCCTTCCATAGTAAATACATGGAAACCAAAAGCGAAAAGTGAACCGGTTCAGGGAAGATGAAACTCATGATAAGGCTGAATATGTTTCGAATGAAAAAAATCAACATGAAAGTAATAAACGTTTCGATTGTGTATTAACAAAATAGGTTCATAAATACGGCTTCTATAAATAACTCGACTTCAGCACCACTTAGCGGGTCCATTTTTCGCATTTTCCCTTATGCTGAAACTATACCTTTTGAATTTGAAAGAAATCGGTTCATACATAAATACGACTTTTATAAATAACTCGGCTCCCGCGCCACCTAGCGGGTCTATTTTTGGTAAACGTGTTTGCCATCATGCTGGTAGCTTACATTTTGAATTTAAAATATATCTGTTCATAAATACGATTTTTATAAATAACTCGACCCCAGCGCCACCTACCGAGCCTTCTGGTAGCCTATAATAGGACCATATATGCAAGGAACAACGAAAACGGCTATTATTTTATATATATAGATGTGCAAAAATTATACGTACGCATTATGTATATGCTAAATTTTAAAAAGCTTGGGTTACAACATTCTTAACATAATTTTTTTCAAGCACAAAGTCAATTTCATACTTAGAAGAGATTCTATTAAACTCCCTTAAAGCTCTATTAATTGGAGAATCTAAAGCCTAATTAGACCGACACACTCCTACATTAAATAAAGGAGAATAACGGAGAATTCTAGATGGTACGTTGAAGTTAATTAAACTGAACAGCTGCGGACTACAATGTCTGTAATGAGCTTTACTGATAGAATATTTCTTCTGTTCTCTAGAGATTTAAGATCTATAAGTTTACATCGAGCATCATACGTAGGCACTGGATCTGTGAAATTTAAGGAACGCAAAGCAAAACGTATAAAGCACTTCTGGACACGTTCAAGGCGATGCGAGTGAACCGAATATATTGAATTCCAAACGATAGAAGCATATTCAACCTTCGAGCGTACTAAACTAATATACAAAGATTATAGAGTATAAGGATCCGTAAAATTAGTGCTATTTCGGCGAATAAAAGCTAATAATGAATATGCTTTGGGTAATAAATAATTAAGATGAGGTATAAACGAAAATTTAGAATCAAATACTACACCTAGGTCTTTTACTTCCTTTACCACGCTAAGGCGCAAATTAGAGAGAAAGTACCATGTAGGTATTGTGGAGTTTGACTTAGAAAAAGTTGCTACAGCACACTTACTAACGTTTAGAAACAAATGGTTTCTTGAGCACCAATCATTTACTGAGTCAATATCATCTTGGAGTTTCTTAGCATCACACGAATTCTGAACTTTTTGAAATAGTTTAAGATCATCAGCAAATAAAAGGCAACGGGAGTTCGTTAAATTGTCAGCAATATCATTGATGAACAAAACAAAGAGTAATGGTCCTAGAACGCTACCCTGTGGTACACCAGAGGTAGCAAGAAAAGATCTAGAGTGAACACCTTCAACGCTGACAAAGCT
Organism: Rhagoletis zephyria; assembly: GCF_001687245.7. Lineage (NCBI taxonomy): Eukaryota > Metazoa > Arthropoda > Insecta > Diptera > Tephritidae > Rhagoletis > Rhagoletis zephyria. Next base: position 66,271 of record NW_016159130.1, read on the forward strand.
TATTCTTTTATCAAGATAAGACTCAAACCACAGCAACAAGCTGGATTGAAGGCCAATTGGGGACAGTTTTTTAATAAGAATAGCATGGGATACTTTATCAAACGCTTTTGAAAAATCCGTGTAGATAAAGTCAACTTGATGACTCAGAAAATAAAGGCCCCTATTATGAGTTGCATTCGATTTTCGACTGTGGTCGAAAGCGCTGAGCGAACGAATTTTCATTTGGTATTATGGCGCTCATTCGATGAAGAATAGCGCTATTGTGAATTTCGCTCGTTTAGGCTGTTCACAATAGTATATTTTTCACCGCTGAGAAGCTTTGTTTACAAATCGAGCAAACTAAATAGTGTGCTTATACATATTTATGTAAATTTGTTCTAATTAAAATGAAGTAAAAAAGAAAGCAAGTTTATAAAAACGTGGTAAAATGAGTACAACGAGTTCTGGTTCAACGATTCGTCAGAGGATGAGAGCTTAGTAAACTGGCCAGGAGTAGCAAATGTTTAAGAGAGTTTAAGTTTATTAGTCTTTCGAATATATTTTGATATAAAATATATTTAAGAAATTTGTCTACAGATTCATTAAAAAGTTCCGACCATCTAAAGAGGCGTTTGTGAGCCAAATCTATTTAAAATATTTTAAAACTCAACAGCGCTACGATTTTGTTCTCAGAGTAAAACCAGCCTTTCGAGCTTGTGTTTAGTATTCACGATGTTAGAACTGCATGAAATTAATAAAAATTGTTTAAATTTAGTGTCTAGCCGCCAAAATGTAAGAAAATATATACAAAATCATATTTTTCACAATTTTCTAACACTTCACAAAATTCTGTTCGACAGAAAATTCGATACTCAACGAAAATTTCGACACGCTTGCATAGCTCATAATACGAATTTCACTTTCGATCTTCGATAGCCAGCGAAGATCGAAAATCGAATGCAGCTCATAATAAGGGTCAAAGTAAAATTCGTAATGGTGGAACGGCCAGCAGCAAAGCAACAAAGATTGGGCGTTAAATTACAGGCATCTAACCCTAATTTATTTTTCATGCAAATATAGGTTCGAGTATTTTTTATGAAGTGTGAAGTAAAGTGTTTTGTGATATAATATTACTTTTCATTTTGTGAATTTGGTTCAAGGTCTACATATTTAATAAAACAATTGCATGTACTATTCAAAAAAAACACAAGATGTAAAGTTATACCTTGAGTTTGTTAATGTAGGTAAAATGAAGGATATAATTAAGTAACTTAACAACTTATTAAGAATTTTTATTGTAATAATTTAAACTGCAAATTCAATTTTGCACTTTCCATTTGCGAATCTTTCTATTATCCTTTAAGTGTCAATTTCAATATCGAAGTTTACGTGTAAAAGTGCTAGACCTACATATCAGTCTTTCTTCATTCATGGTACTACGCAACCAAGGTCTAATGAAACAATTGCATGCACTATTTAAAAAAAAAAACACAAGATGTGAAGTTATACCTTGGGTTTATTAATGTAGGTAAAATAAGGGATATAATTAAGTAACTTAACAACTTATTAAGAATTTTTATTGTAATAACTTAAACTGCAAATCCAATTTTGAGCTTTCCATTTGCGAATCTTTCTATTATCCTTTCATTGTCAATTTCAATATCGCAGTTTACGTGAAAAGTGCTAGACCTATCATTCTTTCTTCATTCATGGTACTACGCAACCATGTTTTTAACCGGCGAAGGGTTGAAAAACTTCTTTCGGAAGTAGCGTTACTAGCTGGAAGTGTGACCAGAATGCGGAGAAGTTTGTTAATCAATGGAAAATCATATTCGTCACATTTACCGAGAACTTCTGCTGCTGATTTTGGGAATGGCTTTTCGCTTTCCTTATTTGTCCATCGTTCCAACCACACTTGATATCCCCTTCCAATCTGATACTGTCATTTATTTATTGTTATTAAACTGAAAGTTATTTTCGAGATAACTAACAACACTCGACAAAAATGTAAGCTTTCTTTTTAAATAATTTAAGCTCCATCATATTATCGCAACTGGTGCGTAACGACCCGGCGATATGTCCACAAAACGATTGATCTTTTTGTTGTATTAATTTCTTGGGCATATCAAATATTTTCTAAAACATGTCAACTATAATTAAATTATTTTTTCTTATTTTTTACAGTACAGTTTAAGGAAGTTCCAACGTAATGTAAAAACCTTAAGAAAATACTAAAGTATTTTGTTTGAATAGAAAATTCAGTACAAATCAGTACAAATTTTGAAAAATCAGGACATTAGCGTACTGATTGAAGAAATTAATAAAATCAGTACAAGAGTTGAAAAATCAGTACTGTACTGATAAAATCAGTACGTCTGGCAACCGTAGTCCGACTTCAACACACGTTTCAATTTCTTTGTCGGGTTTACTATATCGACTCTGGCTGTACAGTTTTTTACAGCCGAGTACCTTTCAAATCATTGGAACTAACTAAATTAATTAAGTAAACAAGTATTTACTTACATTTTTCATTTTAAAATCGCTCAAGTTAGTAAATTTTTAAATTTAACGAACTTTTTTATTCAAATTATCGTCGAGAAAAAATCCAACCATGTGCCACAATCATATGTTTTACCTAATTGCAAATTCTTGCTGGCAAAATTTTTTTCAGCTTGAATTTGCAAATTCTCTCCAAGACATAGTCTTCCTGCTTGTGATTTATTTAAATAAAAAAGGTGAAATTTAGTTGAAACAGTTTAGCCGTTTAGCCGTTTTTTTTTGCCAATTTAGCCATTTTTTCCAAAAAGTTCTGGCAAAACTGATGGTAATACACGAGATACAATAAAAGCCACACATAATTCATATGCATGCATCTTAAAAGTGAACATACATAGGTACTTCTACTATCGCGCGAAAAAATTTCAGTTAGTACAATCAGGGTTGTCAACTATACTTATCTATGAAGTGCCATATTGAGGATAAAACAGTGCCAAAATGTGCCAAAAAGAAAAATAAAAGTACCAAAAAAGCTGTCATTCTTTTTAGTTCTTCTCATTTAGCATTCAAATTACGAACACATTCGTGAAAAAAAGTCCAACGCAAAGTAAGATAAACCAGTTGTATACACTATAGGAATTAGAAAATTTTAGTAGACAAAAAGAAGTACACGCAAAGGATTTCCCAAAAATGTATTGAAATATTACTATTTTTCGAAAGTGCCAATTTGGCAGTTGATGATAAAACAGTGCCAAAATGTGTCAAATAGAAAAATAAAAGTACCAAAAAAGCTGTCATTCTTTTTAGTTCTTCTCATTTAGCATTAAAATTACAAACACATTCCTAAAACAAAAGTCCAATGCAAAGTAAGATAAACCAGTTGTATACACTATACACTGAGGGAAATAATGCATAGTAAAAATGAATACTTTATATTTGATTATCGTTTAAAAATGTTCGAATTTAAAAATAATTTTTTCATACAAAATTTATGACGCAGGTATTTGACTGTTCACATCTGAGTATATATATGAGTGTACATACGCAAACCCAAGCATGCAGAGCGCCGCTCTGAGAGCGGTGACAACACACACATTCATACATAGTACATGTTTATCAGTACAAATCGCGTGCTGTGGTGTTGATGTATATTCAACATTTGAAAGCAAACTTATATGCCTGGGTGTAGCTGATTGCGCAAAGATGTATGCCACAATTTGTTGATATCCAGAGATGGTCAGGGTTTGAATTCCACTGCAGGCAACATGCAAGTTAAATACTTTTTTTTTAGTTTTTGTCTTGATTATTCACTTCATGGATGCTTTTTCAGAACAAACTCGGTCATTTTAATATGCGCGTAATTGTATTGAATATTTACCAATATACAGTACTTTCGTTGACGTTTATTGTAAGTTCAATTACGTTTCTATTTGATTTTAATATTTTTTTCCCTCAGTGTAGGAATTAGAAAATTTTAGTTGACAAAAAGAAGTACATGCAAAGGATTCCCCAAAAATGTATTGAAATATTAGTATTTTTCGAAAGTGCCAATTTGGCAGTTTATGCCAAATTTAAAAATTAAGTGCCATTTGAAGTAAAATACGGCCAAAAATGGCACGGTTTGAGACAAATTGGCAGCCCTGAGTACGATGTGTTTCTTCTGAATACTGTTAAGGCGATGTGGATAATGCTGCATAGTCATGTGCCATGGTATGGTAAAGGTAAACATACCGAAGTCGTCAAAAGGCTTAGGGCCCGTTGTTCAATGTCTGATCAACAAAAATCGGAGGTAGAAGCTCCAGTTAAATACAACCACTGCTTTATCGATCACATGTTATATGCATGATGTCGAAATCGTCGATAATGATGTACTGGTGATTACCATACATTGAGCAACCTGCCCTTAGCTTAGGTGAAAATGCTTCAGTTTAAGATAGACTTTACATTTAAAGAACTTTTCTATTTAAAGCAACAAAATAAAATCTTAATACTTAGGAGCTGTTTTCATTATAAAGGCATGCTTAAGCAGCAGCATTATGGTACCGCGCGGTATACCTCCGTATGGCATGTTTCCTCATGTATGGATATACATACATGCATACATTTGTATGCAGTTAACTTACATACATATGCGTCTACAGAATGCTATATATATATTCTTGTAATAACCCTGCAGGGAAACCGCGGACTGGTGCATAAAATTTCTGGTTCCGTACAAGATCTTTATCGCCAAAAACGAACCAGTCCGATAGTAAATAGATCCCCACCAGTTCAAAATCAGCGAAATGTGGGTCTCTTAAAAAAACTATTTTAATTCTCTTTTTTCATTAGAAATCTATATCTAAAGTGACGAATTTAGAACTGGTTCGGAATTATAGAAAAAGGGACGCAGAACGAACTAGATCTTAACTGTCGAATTTATAACTAGTTCGAAACTATCGAAAAAGGGATGCAGCGGGGGCTTGTTTACTTTACATAGATATGTGTTTGGCGGCTTTTTCGTTCAAATGTACTTTCATTCCGCACTTCGCAGATGCTAGTTCATGGTTTGGTAATACAAAACAAAACTTTGTATTAACATACTAACATCTTGGGGCCAACTGGAATGTAACAAATAACAGCGAGCACCTCTGCAAAGTCAGCTACAGCCAAAGGTATGTAAATGTACATTTCTTACAATCATTCAAACAAATTTAATTTCAAATTGAAAAAAACGTTTCATTGAAAATAATGTAAAATCGCACACACGGAAGAACCAAAAAGATTGAAAAATCATGATACTTTTTTCTTTCGTTTGTCGATTTTAGAACTGGTTCGGAACTATAGAATTTAGGACTAGTTCGGAACTATCGAAAAAGGGATGCAGCGGGGGGCAATTGACACTTCCTAGGACATCGCCATGTTAAATTCGCCAGTTGTTTGTATGCAAAAGAGATTTATCGCGAACCAGTGCTGGGTCTAAACGTACTACATGCGCACCAGTTTAGAACTAGAGATTTTCCCCACAGGGAATTGATGTCCCAGTAGAAATCGGTTGTATGCATTCATGAAGAATGCTTGCTATATGAGAGAATTAGTGTGAACAATTCATGCGTATTTATGAATTTCCCCGAATAAATTCAAATTCTAGCGAATGTACGTTGTCGTATTTCTTTATACACTCCTAGTCATTGGATAAACGCATTAACTTTTCTTTAAAGCAAACTGATTTAGTTAAAAACAGGTGTGAGCTAAATGTCCAATAAAATTTTCTTACTGGAAGTCAAACTTTGACCAAAAATTACCTGTCGCGAATTTTCGATTTGACAAACACATAGGCTGTGCTATGGCAGTTTTCTAAACGATTAAATAATCATGTGCTCTTTTGGTTAGTCATTGAAATAGACGCAGTGTACATTTTAAAGTGGTGTGTGATAAGTTTGCATATATTTTGACGTGAATCAAATTAAAATTGCAAAACCAACTCGTTTGATTAAAAATTTCCGCGAAATATGGGTAAAGCAAAAGTTTTGAGCCTCTTGGAACGTGAAAAAATCGATTTCNCGTATGCATTAAATTTCTACTGGGGAACTTCGTTCAAGCACTTATATTAGCGTTAAATATTAACGTTTTCGCAGCTCTTCATCTTAAACAGGGATCATCCAATTTGTACATTTTGGCAGGCACAGAGTGGTGTTGTTCGGAAATTCTTTTGTTGAGCTGAACTCAAATTTCTAAACAACACCACTCTGTGACTGCCAAAATGTAAAAATCCGTACAAATGTACAAATCGTGTGATATTCGCTTAACAGCTTTTTGACAGCGTTTTCACTACCGCTAGAGATAGCATAGATGATAGATTCTATTGTGAATTCCTTGGTAAGATAAAATACCGGAAATTAGTTTGAATGAATCAGCTGTTAACCGTGTAATATTTCTATACGAATATCTGTAGTATCTGGTGTTTGGTTTGTACTTGACCTGAATGCTTAAATTAAATAAGACACCGATTCGTTTCTGATAATGCTCCTAATTCGTGACACATTGGGCGCGTTCATAAGACTAAGATTGTCTAACCGTTTACTGTTTGTCCTCGAAACTCACAGTTGAGTAGTTCCGCTCAGTTCAACAGTTGCCAACTTTCTGCCATTTTTTCCATCGTACAATTTTTTCGCTACCTGAACTCAACGTGTTTTGCTCGGCCTAAACAGATGATCGAAAGATTTACACCGCTTATATTAAATGTATTATGCCCATAAATGGAGAGTCAGCCATTAATAAAAATACTATGTCCTGGTTATATAAAATAAAACTAAAAAGTTCAAAATAAAATAATGTAAAAAAAATAATTTTTTTAACAAGCTTTAGTTTAACATGTACAATCAAAGGAATAAAATAAAATAGTGTAACAAAAGATTTTTTAGCAAGAAAATTTTGTTAAAACTGCACTAAGAGGAATCAAATAAAGATATAGCTTGGAAATTTTAAATATAAAAACACGTTTTTCACTTTGCGCACACTCAAAGGAAAAAGTGTCGAATTTAAGAGTATATTGCAAGAAAACGATAAATTTTTGGGCAAATATTTGATTACATAGTGATGTAGAATTTCATCTACTTTCATTTGGAACTAAACCGTTCTTTGCATTTTGAAATTCATTTTTTGAATTAATACGCAATATCGACATCAATTACCCCACTGTGAGTCGACAAGAGCACAAGTCTTTTGCATACTCTCAGTATTGTTGAGACTGCAACTGATTTAAAAGTATTTTCAAACTAAAATCTTTATATCGTTTGAAATTGTTAATTGTATTTCAATTAACTGATGAATTAAGTTGAATTTGATTTTTTAAGCACATGGCAACTCTCCTAAATACAGTTCGGAAATAAATTATTTTCAAACCCATTTCGATTGGACCGATCTTTTGAAAATTCATTTAACTTATTAAATAGTTTGAACTTAATTTTTTCAAAGAGTGACAGCCCTCTTCTGACACCCTTAAAAGATTTAAAATGTTCAGTTTAAAGATTTCTTAGCACTCGTTCGTTTGCTACAAAAAAATTTTAAGATTTCATGTAATTTATGTATATTTTCTAACTAGAATTTCCTTAAATATATTTCGTCTGACGTTATTATAAAGACTTAAAGTAACCGATAAATTAAGTTGAAATTTAGTTTTTAAACCCTCCTAAATATATTTCTGAAATAAAAGATTTTAAACCCATTTCCATTAATATCGTTTAGTAATTCACTTAATTTATAAAATAGTTTTAATTTATCCTTTTAAATTTTTGATTTAACTTTTTAAATAATTTGAGCTAAATTTCTTAACAGGTGGCAACTCTTTTCGAAAAAGTAAAACCTTATTACACATCTACAGCCCAAGCCCTTTAATTTGACACCTCACTTTTGAAAGTCGAACGAACGGTGCAGATCTTATGGCCTGTTATATATGTATATAAATTTCGTGTGTAAGAATTTTGGGGTATTTTCAAACTAAAATCTTTATATCGTTTGAAATTGTTAATTGTATTTCAATTAACTGATGAATTAAGTTGAATTTGATTTTTTAAGCACATGGCAACTCTCCTAAATACAGTTCGGAAATAAATTATTTTCAAACCCATTTCGATTGGACCGATCTTTTGAAAATTCATTTAACTTATTAAATAATTTGAACTTAATTTTTTCAAAGAGTGACAGCCCTCTTCTGACACCCTTAAAAGATTTAAAATGTTCAGTTTAAAGATTTCTTAGCACTCGTTCGTTTGCTACAAAAAAATTTTAAGATTTCATGTAATTTATGTATATTTTCTAACTAGAATTTCCTTAAATATATTTCGTCTGACGTTATTATAAAGACTTAAAGTAACCGATAAATTAAGTTGAAATTTAGTTTTTAAACCCTCCTAAATATATTTCTGAAATAAAAGATTTTAAACCCATTTCCATTAATATCGTTTAGTAATTCACTTAATTTATAAAATAGTTTTAATTTATCCTTTTAAATTTTTGATTTAACTTTTTAAATAATTTGAGCTAAATTTCTTAACAGGTGGCAACTCTTTTCGAAAAAGTAAAACCTTATTACACATCTACAGCCCAAGCCCTTTAATTTGACACCTCACTTTTGAAAGTCGAACGAACGGTGCAGATCTTATGGCCTGTTATATATGTATATAAATTTCGTGTGTAAGAATTTTGGGGCCTGTCTGAATAAATAATAATGTAGACAAACATTCAACATTTATATAATAGATTGGCGCTTACACATATGTTAGTGTTTGGCCGAGCTTCTCCTCCGATTTGTGGCGTGCGCCTTGATGTTGTCACACAAAGCGGAAGGACCTACAGTTTTACTCCGACTCCGAACGGCGATGGTATTTTTAGGAGAAGCTGTTTTTCATGGCCGAAATACACTCGGAGGTTTGCCATTGCCTGCCGAGGGACGACCGCTGTAAAGAAAAAACCTTTTTTCTATATTTTTTTCGATGTTGCTTTGACCAGGGTTTGAACCCAGGTGCTGAGGAGTGGAAGCGCGCACTGCTTACCACTACACCACAGCGGCCGACAATTGCATAAAAAATATTTTTTTTTTCGTTTCAGTTGCTTTTGTTATGAGAGATATTTTGCTTCTTGACAGTTGTACAGGTTTTAGTAAAAAAATCGCTGAAACCCACCTTATATTTAGTATTTTTTAGATTTCTTTCAAAATATCAAAATACCAAGATATACGCATATAACCATAGGTGGGCGTGGCTACGCCCATTTTCCAGAAATTTATAATATTCCTATTTTTCGTCTAAAAATTATTGTAAATATCAAGTTTGAGTGAATAATCTCGAGTAGTTACTAAAATAGTGTAGCAGTTTTCGTATTTCTGAAGATTACCGTTATATGGGAGGTAGGCGTGGTTATTGTCCGATTTTACTCACTTTCAATACCATTCGTCCTACGCCCGAAAGAAGTGCACGTACCAAGTTTCGTTAAGATATCTCACTTTTTAATCGAGTTATTGTGGGCACAGAAGCGACAGTCACCGCTTAATCGATTTCTCTTTTCATTCTGTTCATTTATGTATACAACTGTCTATATCTATCTCGATTCGTTTTGCCTATTACAAACAACCGTTATGTGAACAAAGTTATAATAGCCTTGTGCACAAGTGCGCTCGGGTATAAAAAGACAAATCCGATATAGTTTAGTGGGATTTTTTTTATGTAGGTTTTTATGGTGTTACCAAAGAGCGAGAAAAGTTAAAATTTAGTTGTTTCTCCAATAAATAAGTTTTATTATTGATGATAATTTGTTAAAATCCTAATCATCATTAATTACAAGTTAAACAACACTTCTATCATTATAATAATTATCCTTATCATTATCTTCATTACTATTTTCATCATCAACCTCACCCACATCATCACTTTTTTAGGCAATTTTTTATATGATAATGAATACGAATTGTACAAATTTTCTCTTCAACAATTATCTACATGTTTTTGTCAAGCCTAGAAAATAATTTGGAATATGTAACCTTTATTAAAAATAATCATCATCTTCGCTTGCGTCATTGTCATCACTACCCACATCTCCATCATCGCTATAAGGCTACATAATTAACAACTGTTGTGCTTCTTTCGGTAAATACTGCAATTTTTTTGGGGTAGTTTTCTCATACTTGATACAACGGGGTCGGAACTAATCAAAAGTCTATTCAATATATCTTCATTCGTCTTTTTTCTGTTGCACTTGCGAGAAGAATGTTCTCTGTAGCTCTTAGAATCTTTGTTTCGCGCCTATAGAGCTTCTGACAATTGGCCGATAGGTAACAAAGGGTGAGATATTATCTCTGTCCACGGTTTCCAACCGTCCCGTTTTCGGCGGGACTGTCCCGGATTTAAGAGTTATGTCCCTGTCCCGGTACAATAACTGTCGGGACGCAAAATGTCTCGGTTTTTGGCAGGAAAAAAAATTTAGACATCTCTTTGTAAAAAATCTAGAACTCTTCAAATATTTTTTCGGCCGCTGTGGTGTAGTGGTAAGCAGTGCGGTCGGCCGCTGTGGTGTAGTGGTAAGCAGTGCGCGCTTCCACTCCGCAGGACCCGGGTTCAAACCCTGGTCAAAGCAACATCGCAAAAAATATAGAAAAAAGGTTTTTTCTTAACAGCGGTCGTCCGTCGGCGGGCAATGGCAAACCTCCGATTGTATTTCTGCCATGAAAAACAGCTTCTCATAAAAATACAATCGCCGTTCGGAGTCGGCGTAAAACTGTAGGTCCCTCCGCTTTGTGTGACAATATCAAGGCGCACGCCACAAGTCGGAGGAAGAAGCTCGGCCAAACACTAACATATGTGTAAGCGCCAATCTATTATTATTATTACATATTCTATTTATTAATCGATCTATATGCCGTATAGTAAAGCAAAATTTGTAATTGTGTACCGATTAAAATGGGTGAAATACAAAGTATATTCGACAATTATTTTGTTTGGAAGCAAGTACCTGCAAAGAAATTCCTAAAAATACTAAAATTCCAACTTGTATGTAAATTTATTGAATTTTCTTAAGTTTTGCAGAGAGTTAAGATATTTTTACATAAACAAATCGCCGAAAATTTTAAGTAAAAAATGATGCATACATTGTGAAAAATTCCCTGTGCCAATAATTTAAAGCGGCAATGTACATACATACATACTTATATAGCAATTTATAATTTAGTGTGAATTTTATTCCACCTTTAGTATATGTTTTAAGTAATTTAAAAATATTATCATTGAAGCTTCGTTTTATGAAAATGTTTATATGTATATGAAATTTTACAACGTTTTGTTTTTCTAAATAGAAAGTTTCCAAAAATGCAGCAATGAAATTGAAGTCGTTTGTTACATATTAGGGGTATTCTCGATGTCTTGAAAGTATTACTGATTGTATGAAATGCAAAAATACTATTCCAAAGTTGCAAGAGTATGGGAGCCCCCCATTGCAAAATGTAAGCATGCATAGGTAGCAAGCAGTGAAATTCTGTATCAAATACAATAACAAGATACAGCAGAAAAAAGGTGAAGTGCGCAAAATGAGAGGAATGAGAGAAATATGTAGCAATTCCATCAACAAAACAACCAGCACAGGGTCGCATTTATCTTGCTATGCTTTTTTGCAAAATATTTACCAGGGCTTTTACGTTGCATATTTTGCGGCGACAAGAAATGTTGTTTCCCATGTATTTTGTTGTTGTGTGTTTTCAAGATATGCAATCCGTGCATCCTTGCTACGCGCAACGGCTTTGCAAGATTTCGAGAATACCCCTATTGTGTATATCATTTTACCTACCCTCATTCCTAACATTAGGTTTGTTTTTACCACTTTCGGGCTAGTCTTGGGAAAATGAGCGTAAGTACGAAATTTATGGCCAAGAGAGGTACGGAAGGGCTCTAAACATCAAATCGCACAAAATTATATATTTAAGATTTGAGCAGCAGCAAACACAATATCGTTATTAACTAAAATTTGAGTGTCTCAAATTTTACCTCTTTTTCTGGCAGTTTGACAGTTTTTACAACTCGCCTGGAAAAATAGTCCGGCCGATTTCGGGCAAGTGAGAAGCAAATATTGCTCGCTCGAAGTGCCTCTTAACAGCCCGAGAACCAACAAACTAAACACTAATTGGGCACCTGCGGGCGAGCAAAAGAACAGGTTTATTGTGCGTCCCGGTTTCAAGAATGTAAAAGTTGGCAACCGTGTCTCTGACCCAAGGATGACGGAAAACCTATAGAGCCAGCTTTTCTTTGCTTAAAAAACGTTATTCGTGTATACAGGACCTATTCCAACGAATTTAAAACTCTGAGATGAAATATCACATATTTTCATTAAATTCTTTTAAATTTTCATCAGATGTCCTGATGCCATCTTTCACTTGTCCCGTTAAAAGGTTAAATTTATCATTGAATTGATCGCAGCCAGAGTTTTTCATTATTTCATAAAGGCTTTGACGAGTAACGCAACTGATATTTGAGCTCGTTCTTATAAAGAAAATAATAATATAATTAGGCCTTTAAAGTTATGGTTATTCTCCGTTTACCCGTCTACCCGTAACCGTATTAGTTAAAAATATCACCACTATCATTATTTCTATTCACTGCACATGACATTCAACAATAACAAAGATTATAATTAACACTAAAAATATGCATCATGTACCATTCTTTACGGTTTCACATATACCCTATAAATCATTGGACAAATAAATTACGTAATTCTAAGCTATTATTGTAAAATTTGATAGACCCAAATTTTATTTTATGAGTCTAAGCAGATATGTACATAAATGTATACATAGTTTCTTTGATAAATGCAAGTACTAAAAGTTTCGCCTTTGAAACCAAACAGTATTTAGCCTACTTTTGATAATATACGTATGTACCTAATTGTTATGACGTATGTAGGGTATAAAAAAATAGTAATTGAGCAAACAACTAACGAGGACAATAACAATATTACATGCTTATATGTTTTGTACTTAGTTTTCACTTGTTATATTTGGTTTGCGACTGTCAACCTGGGCGGACGTGTTTTTTAATCGCTCCACTGAGAAATTATTAATAATTCACGTAAAGCAAATAAAAAAAGAAGAAAACCAACGCGAAAAGGCAATACTAGGCATAAAAAAGCTTTCTGATTATTTGCCCAAAATTATAAATTACTTTTTCTGAATTTTCGCAATGCCGCGAGAAATAAAACTAAATGTGCCAACATACAATAAAAAAAGCAGCTCCGGCCCCACCGCGCTTACCGAATAGTGAAACAAGCACCAAGTGCAGTGAAATAAACCTTGCCGTAACAGAAGCTGACCGAAAGCATTCAGCTGATCGACGAAATGCTTACATTTCGTTCGTTTCCCCCACAAACTATGCTGATCACGATAAATCGTTATCTCCCTCCCCACAAACATCGTGCATTACATCTTGGCATGCACAGTCCCAAATGTCTCTGGTAGACCAAGTTGTTCTAACGCAATAACAAAGCACTAGCTTAGCAAGAAGCACAGTAACCACGGTGAGCGCAGCTCTCACAACAACCACTACAACCACGACTTCAGCCATGATGCAATAATACAGGGTTAGATAATTATTGACAGCCGCGGTTTGACACTCCCTTACAAAAGGTTGCATTTACGAAAGACGGAGAAATGGGAAGAATGAAATCTCTTGGTGCGAAATTGGTAGTAGAAAAGTACGCAAAGTAGGCAATTAGTAGTAAAACTCTTTTTGTAAATTCTAATGTATTTGCAGAAAATCTGGCATTTTAAACGAAATAGTGAACGGGATCTCAATATATCTACGTGAATTACGTAATGTATGTGCTATTTAGCTGTATAAAAACTGCAAAAGAACTAAAAATTAAAAAAAAAACTACTATGAGATTTATGTAAACATCCAATTTAAAAACAATTTATGTTTTCATCAGCTAAATGTGCTTAATATGCATATAAAAGTACATAAACATATTGCACAAAAGCTTATACTTCTATTTCACACCAAAGCTACACTTTTTCCAAGTAAATTTGCAAAGAAGCAACACGGTGCCACTGCTAAGGGAGCGGTGCGAGAGAGACAATTGTCAGTTTATCGAACCTTGTATTATTGAATCATGGACTTCAGCAATGACAGCTAGAGCTAGGATACTATCGATAGTAATATCGACTGTTGAAAACTGTCGAGCTTTTTAATTCGAATTTCTATAAAAATTTTGTGTAAGCAGTTTTATAGCTTACTAGCTTTTACCCGCGGGTTTCACCCCACGGCAGAAGGAATTAGAAGGAGTCATGTGACTTGTGGTTCCGAAGTTATGGCTGATAAAAAATTCCAAGCCTATGTTAAGTGATACGCCCCTAAACAAACTCATTTATATATACCTTACTATAAGCACCTACCATAGATATGTTTGCATACCAAATTTCAAGTTCATGTGACTTACGGTTCCGAAGTTAGAGCTGATTAAATAATTCACGCCTATGGGAGGTGCCACGCTCCCTTTTCCAATACCGCCAATTTTACCCATGAATTCCATATTCCATATTAATTTTATTTATCTCGACAGCAAGTTCCAATGCTCTACCACAAATATTTCAAGAGATATACAACATGAAAATTTTAGTTAGTATAGGCTGTGCCACGCCCTCTTTTCCAGTTTCTCTATGCCTATAACCTTCCCGGGGTAAAAGCAAATAAGTGTGCAAAGTTTCGTGCGATTCCGTGCCGCGGATCAGAAGTTCTAGTATATAGATTAAATTTTACTATAACTCAGTGTAAGCTTATAGTTGCTAAAAATCCGAATGATTTAATTTTTTTTTTGCCGACTGTGTTCTGAATTTTCTTGCATAAAAAAAAAAAAATTTAATGTGTAGACAAGTACACAGTCGGCAAAAAAAATTTTAAGCCATTAGGATTTTGAGCAACTATATATAGCTTACACTGAGTTATAGTAAAATTTAATAAGCTATAAAACTGCTTACACAAAATTTTTATAGAAATTCGAATTAAAATGCTCGACAGTTTTCAACAGTCGATATTACTATCGATAGTATCCTAGCTCTAGCTGTCATTGCTGAAGTCCATGATTCAATAATACAAGGTTCGATAAACTGACAATTGTCTCTCTCGCACCGCTCCCTTAGCAGTGGCACCGTGTTGCTTCTTTGCAAATTTNGCTTGAATTTTTAATTATTTTGTATTCTTTATGTTTTGTACAACTTTTATAAAAAATTAGTAGACACTAAATAAACAAAAAATAGTCAAAACTGCTAAAAAATGTTGTGGTGCTATTATTTTGAGCAGTGTTACATTCGTTTTCTTATAATATGGTGAAATGTTAATGATTTCCCTTGTCCAGATTTTGATATATGCCTCCGTATTTGATCTCAGTTGAACTTTTATAAGAATGAGTTGTCAATTTAAACGAATATCTTTTATTTTGTTTGTTTTGTAGTATTATAAATTTATTTTATAGCCAATTTCACTTCTTTTCACTTCAAAAGGGACAAACACAATCCGAATTCAATTTTGCCATATAAAAAATAAATTCAGATTTTGCCTGTCGCTATTCAAGGGCATGCAAGGGTATGTATTTATATAAGTTATATAATTCAGCCGCGCAAATTAATACGTTTATTTAATTATTATAAGAAGTTCTTTTTGATGCACTCAAATTTAAAAAAATTTATATAATCTCTTTAATTTACAAAGTGATTTATAAATTTTATACATTTATTAATTATTTAATTTTCAAGCAATTGAGCGTTTCAATTCAATACCTTTCACGGCGAAAGTACTATCGATACTATCGATGTTTTCAACTATCGTTTCGAGAACTATCGAGAGGCGGTACTATCGATAGTATCCAGCTCTAATGACAACGGTTTCATAACGCAGTTCACCCGCACCTGCACAAACGGGAATAGCGGCACCAGCGCAAGCCAAGCAACGCAGCGCAGCGCAAGTTGATCTACTTAATCCAACAACCCGTACATTGACTCAAACGGGTATTGATAGGTACATACAAGTCAAATGAAAATTAAGCCCACAGCAGCAAAAAGAATCCAAATCCGTCAAAAATTGCAAAAACGAAGGCCACTTGTATTTGTCAATGTTATTGTGGCTTATTAACATTTTATTTTTAATACTTTTTATTAAGCTTTGTACCACGATTGTTTATTAGGAAAAATTTAAAAAGCAACAAAGTCTAAGCGGTAGAAGTTATAGCAGCTATTTCGGAGATCACCACATCTCGTCATCAGACTTCTTTTTTCTAGACTTNAAAAAAAAAAAAAAAAAAAAAAAAAAAAAAAAAAAAAAAAAAAAAAACTTACATTAACCATCTACTGGAAATAAGTTTACGATTCTGGACAATGAATGTGACAAAGAGCCGAATGAAATTTCCAAAGCCAAGCCCAAACCACCCCAATTTATTTACGAGAGCAAAACTGCAGTGAGCTTTTGAATAAATTAATTCAGCTTACAGGAGACAATCGTTCCACGTAACGTCAATTACCAAGGGCAACATTAAAGAGACCAAACTTCAGATTCTTCTTCTTCTTATTTGGCGCCTAAGCGATTTTGGCCGAGTTCAACAAAGCGCGCCAGTCGTTTCTTTTCTGTGCCAACTGGCGCCAATTGGAAATGCCAAGTGAAGCCAAGTCCTTCTCCACTTGGTCTTTCCATCTCAGAGCGCTACCACCAGCGGTTCCGAGTTGAATACTTTCAGAGCAGGAGCTTCAGTGTCCATTCGAACGACATGACCAAGCCAGCGGAGCCGCTGTATTTTAATTCGCTGCACTATGTCGATGTCGTTGTAAAGCTCATACAGCTCATCGTTCCATCGTCTGCGGTACTCGCCGTCGCCAACGCGTAAAGGCCCGTAAATCTTCCGCAAAATCTTTCTCTCAAACACTCCAAGAGCCGCCTCATCGGATGTTGTCATTGTCCATGCTTCTGCGCCATATACCAGCACGGGCATGATGAGTGACTTATAGAGCGTGGTTTTCGTACGTCGAGAGAGGACTTTACTCCTGAATTGCCTACTCAGTCCAAAGTAGCACTTNTTGGATTTCAATGCTGACATTATTATCGGTGTTAATGCTGGTTCCCAAGTAAACGAAATTCTCTACTTTCTCGAAATTGTAACTGTCAACAGTGACGTGGGTGCCAAGGCACGAATGTGCTGACTGTTTGTTTGATGACAGGAGATACTTCGTATTGTCCTCGTTTACCACCAGACCCATTCGCTTCCTTATTCAACTTGGAAAAGGCAGAACAGATATCGATGTCATCGGCATAAGCCAGCTATTGCACGCCCTTTTAGTACATTCTTCCTGAGCGGCGTATGGAGTAAATGTAATCAGTCGTTGTTTGTACCATTTTTTTTTTTTATACTTAACTTAATTTTTTGTCGGAAAGATGGTCCACAGGAATTTGGTTAAGATCTGATTAAGTCAAGCATGGATCAGAAAGAAACTAACAGTCCTCCTTAATCTATATTAATAAAAATGTTGTGTTCGTATGTCACGGTAGTCAAAACTCGAGGACGGCTGAACCGATTTGGATAATTTTTTTTTGTGATATTCGGCATAATACCAGAACCAATGATATCGCAAAAAATTGGAGGGTTGCCACCTATTTGAAAATTTTTAAACCCAAATATATTGATAAAATAAATCAATTATTGCAATATGGGTATCACATTAAAGAGGTTTAAGAAAGATAGCTGCTGGAAATATTTTTGACGGGGGTTGCCACCTATTTGAGAATTTTAACTCAGTTAAGTTGATTAAGTAAATGAAATATTGCAATGTGGGTATCAAATTAAAGAGTGTTAAGAGGGCTTACAGCCGAAAATATGTATGATTAGGGTTGCCACCTGTTTAAAAGTTTAACTAAATTACACTGATGAAATAAATGAAATATTACAATATTGGTATCAGATTAAAGAGGGTTAAGAAAGATAACTGCTAGAGATATTTTTGAGGAGTGTTGCCACCTATTTGAAAATTTTAACTCAGTCAAATTGATAAAATAAATAAAATATTGCCATGTGGGTGTCAAACTAAAGAGTTTTATAAGGGCTTACAGTCGAAAATATTTTAAAGGAGGGTTGCCACCTGTTAAAAAATTTTGCGCAATTTAATTGATAAATGTAATGATATATTACAATATTGATATTTATTTAAAGAGGTTTAAGAAAGGTAACTGCTGGAAATATTTTTTAGGAGGGTTGCCGCCTATTTTAAAAGTTTTAACCCAGTTAAATTGATAAAGTAAATGAAATATTGCAATGTGGGTATAAGACTAAAGAGTTGAAAGAAGGCTCACAGGCGAAAATATTTTAAAGGAGGATTGCCACCTGTTAAAAAGTTTAGCGCAATTTAATTGATAAACTAAATGATATATTACAACATAGATATTAAATTAAAGAGGTTTAAGAAAGATAACTGCAGGAAATATTTTTGAGGAGGGTTGGCACCTATTTGTAAATTTTAACTCAGTCAAATTGATAAAATAAATGAAATATTGCAATGTGGGTATTAAACTTTAGAGTTTTAAGAAAGCTTACAGCCGAATATATTTTTGAGGAGGGTTGTTACCTGTTGAAAATTTAACTAAATTTAATCGGTAAAATAAATGACTTATTACAATATAGGAATCAAATTAAAGAGGTCTAAAAACATGACTGCTGGAAATATTTTTGAGGGGGGTTGCAACCTATTTTAAAATTGTAACTCAGTTAAATTGATTAAATAAACGAAATATTGCAGTGTGGGTATCAAACTAAATAGTTTTAAGAAGACTTACAGTCGAAAATATGTTTGAGGAGGTGTGCCACCTGTTTGAAAATTTAACTCAATTAAATTGATAAAATAAATGAAATGTTACAATATGGGTACCAAACGAAAGGTATTTGAGAAA
>NW_016159130.1:86850-96130 GCF_001687245.7 Rhagoletis zephyria
CTAAAACTCCGCAACGGTACGCGACTCGCAGTTAAGAAATTGATGAAGAACGTAGTGTAAGTAAAGATTTTTACGTGGCCTTTCAAAGGTGAAGAATTCCCATGATTCCGACCGATACACCATTTCAATTTTAAAGATTGCAATTCCCGATTCGATTGACATTCGGAATCACAATCACTAATGCTCAAGGTTATCCTTTGGAAAAGTGTGGTTTAGAGTGAGATGCGGATTGGTTCTTAGATGTTGCGTGTTCCCGTGTCGGCAAACCAGATATCCTTGATATCAATGCAGAGAATGGAAACACGACAAATATTGTGTGCACACAAGTACTTATTACAAAATTAAACTCATATGAAACGTATGCTTTGTTTCGTTAATAATTTATCATCCATGTAACAGGAATATGCCACAGCAAAGCGTGGCAGGGTATAGCTAGTTTTTATATAATAAAAATTACTTGATATTATAAAATGATAGTTACTCTTGACTGTTTTTCCTTTAATATGCAACACCTATTTTCTTATTTTTATTTCATTCTAGCCCAGTAAAACTTAATAAATTTGGTAGGAAAAATTAAAAAAAATGTGTAACAGCGATTTTTTGATGCAGTTTACTTCTATTTGACACGTATGTAGATTATGGATCCACAGTCTCGCCCCTAACTTTCATTTGGCAACATTCCGCCAGAAAGTTTTTTAAAAGTAGCATTTTTTATTGTAAAAAATTTGCAAAAACTGCGAAAAAATTTTAACACTGTCCCGGTTTTCGCCATTTTTGGCAATTTCTGTTGAAAATACTTAGCATATTGAAAATCCAAAGTTGTAGAGAATTTTATTCTTCCCGACATTTTTTTTGTACGACACCACCGCTAAGCTAGAGTTTTTCGGCGCGATTTTTAACGTGGTTTTCCCAGTAGGCCTAATCCACGGGCAACGTGTTTTTTAATTAAAGCAGGTGAAGGTGTGGAAATGAGTTTTGCGGCGCATCCCGTACATCGCTATGTTTATCGCGTTCCCGGCCGTTACCTAAGCGTCGTACAAAAAAATTTAGGTGTAAAAGTTGTGAGGAATAAAATTCTCTACAACTTTGGGAGTTCAATATGCTATCCATTTCAAGCAGAAATTGCCAAAAAATGGCGAAAACCGTGGCAATGTAAAATTTGTTCGCAGTTTTTGCTAATTTGTTACAATAAAAAATGCTATTTTGAAAAAAGCTTCTGTATAACAAATGTGGGAAATTGCATTCTCTACATATTTGTATTTAACCATTTTTTATGAAAAATGCAAAATAAGCTTGCAAATTGCAAAAAAAACCCAAAAAAATAAAGTCTAATATGGCAGAATGTTGCCAAATGAAATTTAGGGGCGAGACCGTGGATCCATAATCTACGTGTCAAATAAAAGTAAACTGCATCAAAAATCGCTGTTACAAATTTTATTTAAGAAAAAGTCTTGCTATTCGTTTAGCTTTGAATATTGCTGTCAACAGAAATCAAAAGAACTTTTTTCATTATTTCTGTTGGTTGGAAAAGTACTTTACCATTTTTTTTTTAAGTTCTTAGACGTCATTTTACACGAAATATTTGGTTTTCTTGAGAACTGTAGACTAGCTTTACAAAATAAAAGGCGAATAAGAAACTTAAATTACGGTTTCAATGCATTTATTAATATCTATACTTTTGGGTCAATTTCTTATTAAAAGTATGTTTCTTAAATGGCTTGCATTTAATCTGTTTCTTTGCTTAGAGCAGACAAATTTTAAATCAGAGAAAATTTTCTCACAAAAGTAACTCGAAGGAAAACACGATAGAAGCTGGAAAGAAATTTCTTTGAGTTGAGGGTAAAGTGAGCTATCTAAATTTCTCCAGAACTCAATAATGTCGGCTCCATTAAAAATTTCCATTTCACTTTGCAGAAGTATTAATTCTACTTGAATTTTAAACTCATATTTGGATACATCACAACTGAAAGGCTTTTCAAAGAGGTCTATAAAATGCTGAATATTTTTTAAGTCCTTAAATCTGTCATCAAAATTGAAGAAAGGAGTTTCTAAAATTTTAGCATGATCATGTTTTTTATGGATCTTAGTATCGGCAATAACTTTGAGGATTTGTGGAAAATTTGAATAATCTCCAGACTCAACTGCAGTTAAAACTAAAAATAAAGTTGTTTGAAAATTAATAACTTTTTTAAATAAATTGGGTAATGCTTTTTCTTTTCCTTGTAACTTTAAATTTAGTTCATTTAGATGATTACATACATCAGAAAGAAATGTCAAATCCAAAATAAATTCATTGTCCTGTAAAGCTTGTACACAATTTTCTACTCCGACCAAATTCTCAAGCTGTAAAAACTGCAATATTTCATTTCTTAAAGCATATAATTTGTTTAGGCAACAACCCCGGCTTAGCCACCGAACTTCCGTGAACATTTTGAGGTCACAATAACTTGGTGGTTGGTGCTTTTCAAAAACGTCTTAAATTTCCTGTGGGTAAGTGAGTGATGACCTCCTCTTATTTTGTTGATTATTTGTTCAGCAGTTTTCATGACGGAATGCTTGTTTAAAAATTTAGAAGCAAGAGAGAGTTGGTGAATTATGCAATGAAGGGAGTGAACTTCAATATTATGCTTTCTAACCTTCGTTTCTGCCAACCATAACGGGTGCACCTTCTGTACATATCCCGGCAAGCTTAGATATGTCTATTTCTGAAAGAAATTTTTGGTAAATGATATCAAATATCAACTCACCAGTCACGTTTCCATAAAAGGCTTCTAATGAAAACATGGACTCAAAAACACCGTAGTTAGAATCCACGATTCGAACACAAAATACTAATTGACACAGGCCATTTATATCCGTGCTTTCATCCAAACATATTGAGAAAAATTTGCATTCATTAATTTTCTTTTTAATAACAGAGCCTATAGATGCACCAATTAAATCTATTCGGCGTGCTATGGTTCTAGGATAAAAAGGGATACGTTCAATAACTGTGCCCAATTGGCTATTAAGTTTTTGTAAAACTTGCAAAAAAGTTTCTTTCATAAATATGCGATCTGAAAAAGATCCTCCTTTTTCACAATGTTCAAACTAATTAAGTTGGATAACGTCATTTTTAAAGCATTTTGCGCGCTTCTACTATCCTTATCTTCTTCTTAACTCTTATTTTCCTCTTGCACCTGACAAATCCATTCATTCAACTTTTGAACAAACCCATTTTTTTCTATGAAAAGATCATCCCTTTCTAAGTTTGTCAAAATCTTTATGGAAATTATTATAATGTCTTTTGGCATTATATCCCCGCTCTCCTTTAAGGGTGAAGTGACACAAGAGGTATTGCATTTCACCAAAAGCATTTGAAATCCTAAAGTATTTTTTAAAGGTCATTTTTAATCGTACATACATATGTAAGCAACCACTGTCGCCTCAGAAAATAACCAATGTAGCTCCGCTTATGTTGCTTCGTTGCTGTCTGAACAACGACTGATTTGAATAGCGTAAGGATGCGTGTGATGAGCAAGAATGATAGAATACAAGATTGCGCCAATGAGAGAGGATTTTTGAGCGTAATTTTTGCTTGACGTCATCTTGGTGCAATTGCGGGATAGAAAAGCCAAAACGCATATTAAAATATGTAAACAATACAGAAAAATGTGTTAATTTTAATATTACATTGCCCAATTTTGCAGGAATCAATAAATATACAAAGATTTATTAATTAGGAACACGTAGCAATAATTTTGGACATGTAGCCCTTTAGGTAGGTACGATTTTTAGCACATGAATAAAAATGGATCTATTAACAGTGTTCGCAATTTCATGTAGACCAAAAGGAATTTAAGCTGAACTTTTAAATGTATAATAATTTGGGCACTGTTTTGTATTAGGCACGTAACAGCGCGGTAAGATGCCGCTTGACTTCGCGCCTGGCGACCTCAGTATATATAGTATATACTGAGCTGGCGACCTTAGTCACTGGTGTATTACCTCATACCAGCACTAAAAACAATTAGGTACTAACAAAAATACGTAGGTAGTGAAGTTCATGTATCTATTTACTGCAGAAACTGCTTTTGTATGTATGCCATTGCCAGCAAACTAAACCAGCAACTGTCTACTTTCACCATGGAAAAATACCTACTACAATTCCATGTAGAAGCTCATAGCTCACACACATAGCACAAAGCTCGATTTGGTGTTTAATGCATTTCCTCGCCGGCAGAACTGCTTCCACTTTTTCGCCAGGTTTGCGTCCGTGGGAAACGAAAAAAAACTTATATTGCACGCTTTCCTTTTGTTTTCACTATTACACTTTGCCACTGCACACTTCATTTTGCTTTATAATGTCTCAATAATTGTTTAAAACCACGCAGAAATATTAAAATTGTTATTTGGTTTTTTCGTATGCTCACAATCAACAATTGCACCAAGATGACGTCACGCACACAGCTGATTCTGTCAAAATCACAAAGAGCGGATTAGCGGTACCGCGATTGGCGCAATCTCTATTTCTCTCAGTCGTGTGTGATGAGCGTACTGCTCACGTGAGTCAGCTTTGCCGACCATTGAGCTATACAAACCTAGCAAGACGAACTCTTTAGAAGTAAAAGCTATTGTAAAGCAGCTTAATCCAAAGAAATCGCCGGGTGCTGATTTTATAACATCGAAAATGCTAATAGAGCTACCGAATGTTGCACTAGCAATTTTTTCTGACATTTTCAACGCTATCCTCGGTTACTTTCCGAAATTATGGAAAAGGTCGAAGTTTATCATGATAGCCAAACCTGGAAAAGACGCACCACAGCCGTCCTCCTACAGACCAATAAGCTTACTGCCCTGTCTTTCCAAAGTATTCGAAAAAGTACTCCTGAATTTTTTTTATTTGATTACCGTTCAAAATGTTCGTATTTAAATTAAGTGAAAAGTAATAAAAATAATTATTTTTTCCATTACAGTATATTTTGCTTGCTGCCTTTATGCTTAAGTGCACCTTTAAGATACCTACCCCAAAATGCGTATCAGAGGCGTTATTTGCAACATTTGTAAGGAAACTGCTCCGATAAATGCATTCAACATACCTGCACATTGGCGATACCTGCCTTAAAAATTGTGCAACTAGTATCAATTATCAAAGAAAGTATTACGTTTACCTGCACTGGCCCTACAATTACCTAATTTTACAAGCTTTTATTTATTTTGCTCATCTCGCAGAACAACGAAAATGGCTATCAATTTATGTAGTTATATAGATAATTAGATACCATTCGGTAAAAATTTCGCTTGCAGTAATTTCTACGTGGTAAGTGCTCCTCCATTACTTGGTTTCATAGGGATTCGGGAACCTTCCTCATTGAAGTAGTAAAGAAAATTCGCTTAAGTACCTTTTTCGGTTAAGTGCACAAGTTTTTCGTACAAAGAAGGATGTGCAGCTAAGCAAAATATACTGTATACATACACCACGTATAATGGAAATATGCAATTCAAATACGCCCGTATTAAAATCAAGAATTTTTCACTGCACGGATGGCGTGTTGAACGTCTCGGATGCTTTTTCGTATGTAATTAAGAAAGTATATGCATAAATAGATGTCGCTGATCGTATAAGTTGTTCGAAATCGCCGAAATGGTAGGCCGTCGCTTTACCACATACCAGTTAATGAACTAGTTTGGTTTGGAATTTCACTGCGTAGAACTGGTATAATTATAGTCCACGACGAACTGGTATGACTTCCGCATTTAATATCAGTTTTCGAATTAGAATTTCTACCAACTAGTTTACTTTTTTCTACGAGGAACTGGTATATTTACGGTTCATAACGAACTGGTATGACTTTTATCCTTAAATAATAGTTCATGAACTGGAATTTGTGCATACTGGTTCAGCTTTTCGCTGAAGGGTATACAAAGCATGCACAGCGGTGACAACACATACACACATGCATGGTATGACCCCAGTATGTCACCGGTGACATTGTCACTAATGAGGATTAAGTGACATCGTCGCACTTGCTGTCAATCATAAACGGCATATAGCTCACAATGACACTAGTGACAATGTCATGCAGGTGTACTCCTATCAAAGACTTATAACAGACAATGTCTTGCAGCGGTCACTTATAAAAAATCCATTGCAAGATACTGTCGCTTGAATGGTATTAATGATCACTGCATGACCAAGTCATGCAGATGACATCAACGACGAATTTACCATTTATATGAAAAAGTCATGAACGACTTCCATACAAACGGAGCCCAAAGTCATTTAAGACGTATTTTTTCCGTACAAGACTCTTAAGTGACGAATGCATGACATTCGCTACGGGGACATAATGCACTAATCGCGAGCTGTGATGTTGATTCAAACTCAACATTTGAAGACGCATTTACATGTATGGCTGTAGCTGAGTGTGCAAAGACGCTTGATACANAATTTTTTTTATTTGATTACCGTTCAAAATGTTCGTATTTAAATTAAGTGAAAAGTAATAAAAATAATTATTTTTTCCATTACAGTATATTTTGCTTGCTGCCTTTATGCTTAAGTGCACCTTTAAGATACCTACCCCAAAATGCGTATCAGAGGCGTTATTTGCAACATTTGTAAGGAAACTGCTCCGATAAATGCATTCAACATACCTGCACATTGGCGATACCTGCCTTAAAAATTGTGCAACTAGTATCAATTATCAAAGAAAGTATTACGTTTACCTGCACTGGCCCTACAATTACCTAATTTTACAAGCTTTTATTTATTTTGCTCATCTCGCAGAACAACGAAAATGGCTATCAATTTATGTAGTTATATAGATAATTAGATACCATTCGGTAAAAATTTCGCTTGCAGTAATTTCTACGTGGTAAGTGCTCCTCCATTACTTGGTTTCATAGGGATTCGGGAACCTTCCTCATTGAAGTAGTAAAGAAAATTCGCTTAAGTACCTTTTTCGGTTAAGTGCACAAGTTTTTCGTACAAAGAAGGATGTGCAGCTAAGCAAAATATACTGTATACATACACCACGTATAATGGAAATATGCAATTCAAATACGCCCGTATTAAAATCAAGAATTTTTCACTGCACGGATGGCGTGTTGAACGTCTCGGATGCTTTTTCGTATGTAATTAAGAAAGTATATGCATAAATAGATGTCGCTGATCGTATAAGTTGTTCGAAATCGCCGAAATGGTAGGCCGTCGCTTTACCACATACCAGTTAATGAACTAGTTTGGTTTGGAATTTCACTGCGTAGAACTGGTATAATTATAGTCCACGACGAACTGGTATGACTTCCGCATTTAATATCAGTTTTCGAATTAGAATTTCTACCAACTAGTTTACTTTTTTCTACGAGGAACTGGTATATTTACGGTTCATAACGAACTGGTATGACTTTTATCCTTAAATAATAGTTCATGAACTGGAATTTGTGCATACTGGTTCAGCTTTTCGCTGAAGGGTATACAAAGCATGCACAGCGGTGACAACACATACACACATGCATGGTATGACCCCAGTATGTCACCGGTGACATTGTCACTAATGAGGATTAAGTGACATCGTCGCACTTGCTGTCAATCATAAACGGCATATAGCTCACAATGACACTAGTGACAATGTCATGCAGGTGTACTCCTATCAAAGACTTATAACAGACAATGTCTTGCAGCGGTCACTTATAAAAAATCCATTGCAAGATACTGTCGCTTGAATGGTATTAATGATCACTGCATGACCAAGTCATGCAGATGACATCAACGACGAATTTACCATTTATATGAAAAAGTCATGAACGACTTCCATACAAACGGAGCCCAAAGTCATTTAAGACGTATTTTTTCCGTACAAGACTCTTAAGTGACGAATGCATGACATTCGCTACGGGGACATAATGCACTAATCGCGAGCTGTGATGTTGATTCAAACTCAACATTTGAAGACGCATTTACATGTATGGCTGTAGCTGAGTGTGCAAAGACGCTTGATACAATTGGTTGCTGCCAAGAGGGTCCGGGTTCAATTACCATCAGACGGAACATAAAATTCAATTTTTTTTTCCTTCTTAACTACGAAAAAGCATCTGTGCACTTCACAACGAAATATTTTATAATGTACATACTCAAATTTAAAACGAGTTGGGTTGGTGCTCTTTCATATGCGTATTTTTTTAAATTTGGCACGTTTTTATTTAATTATAAAATTTTTTCCCCTCAGTGTATCAAAGATATCTCCCTTTCTCCACGAACGCAACTTAATATCAGCACACCAATTTGGCTTCCGAGAAAAAGATGGTACAATTGAACAAGTTAATCGAATTACAAATGAAATCAGAAGGGCATTTGAACTCAGAGAGTACTGCTCTACACTTTTTCTCGATGTGGCACAAGCATTCGACAAAGTGTGGCACGGCGGTCTTATATATAAATTTAAAAATTGTCACCGCCGAAATTCCACAAAATATTTGAATCATACATAACTAACAGAAAATTCGCTGCAAAAGTATCTAATTTCACTTCAGAAGACATGTCGCTTACGGCTAGCGTTCCTCAAGGTAGTGTACTCGGGCCTATGCTGTATATCATCTACACTTCAGATATTCCAAATAGCAAGGTATACTAACATCCACCTTCGCTGATGATACCGCCTTAGTAAGTCGTAATAAATGTCCCAATAGAGCTTCAAGAGTACTAGAGGGACATCTACTACGCATAGAAGAATGGCTGACAAACTGGCGCATAAAAGTCAACAAACAGAAGTGTAAACATACAACATTTTCACTTATACCGCAAGTATGCCCCCCAATCAAATTAAATAATGACCATATTCCACAAGCCAATGAGGTGATATATCTAGGAAAACACTTGGATAGAAAACCAACTTGGCGCAAACACATATAAACCAAGATTACACAAATAAAGCTAAAGTCAGCTAGCGTGAACTGGATTATAAACAGTAAATCAAAACTGAAATGGGTTGTGCGCTGGGCTTGGGACCCGCCACGTAAAAACCACTTCCAGTGAAGAAGCAAGGCAAAGCCTCGGATGATGACGACCACGGCAAACGTTTAAAGGACTACGATTTGAGGGCATGCGCCTGGAATGTCCGGACCCTTAATGGGGAAGGTGCCTCTGCCCGGCTGGTTGATGTCCTCGTAAGGACAAAAGCTGACATCACTGCCATCCAAGAAATGCGTTGGACGAGGCAAGGCAAACAATGTATAGGGCCTTGCGACGTATACTACAGCTGTCATGTAAAAGAGCGCAGATTCGGAGTTGGATTTGTGG
>NW_016159131.1:0-26991 GCF_001687245.7 Rhagoletis zephyria
GGCGTAGAACAAATCTCAAATTTGTTTTTTAGTTCTAAAAATTTATTTTTCACAATTTCATAGTTTACATATAAAATGTTTGAAATTTCCTATACAATTTTTTTGTTTAAATGTACGCATATAAAGAGAGATAACCCGTTTCCTCTCCTAATGTGTGCAAAATTAAACACGGTCTGTTTGCTTTTACATATCAAATTTGTCACGTAGAGATAGAGAAATAATCTCATTCTCTGAAACTCATATTTATCGAGAGTTTAAAATACTTTACCGTTCCCTCAGTTCGTCCATCAGGATTTTTTGAAGTTTTCCAGCATTTTTAAATTATACAAAGTTGAAAATAAAGAAATAAAATTGTTCAAAATTATTGTTGTTCGAAATTGAAAATGAGAATGCGTGTGTGAGATTCAGTTTTACATTTTATCATAATTTCTCAATAGGGGTATTC
This sequence comes from Rhagoletis zephyria, assembly GCF_001687245.7. Lineage (NCBI taxonomy): Eukaryota > Metazoa > Arthropoda > Insecta > Diptera > Tephritidae > Rhagoletis > Rhagoletis zephyria. The sequence continues at coordinate 446 of NW_016159131.1, forward strand.
TCTGACTACCACCTTGTTACAAAGTTAGATTCAATGTAAGCAATACGTTAAATAGATCACTTAAATGTGAATACAAATCAAAATTCACAAATATAGAAAACGTACATCGATAATTTGATAAATAATGAAAATTTTTAATAAAAAATCGCGCGATTTTTTATTAAAAATTTTCGCCTGCGGCGCTTTTTCCATAAAAATTAATACTTCGATAAACAATTCAAATTTTTAATAAAAAATCGCGCGGCTCTGGCCCCTAGCAAAGCGAGCAACAAGAATAAAAATACTCTATAATAGAAACTGACGCTGCTGTCAGCTAGAAGAAAGCGAAGAAACTGTCCAGCTTTTTTTAGCGAATATTGGTTATAAAACACTAGGGAGAAACTTAGAATCACTATTAACCCTTAATTAGGCGCATAAATAAAATCACGCAATTAATCCCGTGGGGTCCCGAGTGACCCCAATAAAAAAGTGGGAAAAATAGTTTTAGAAATAAATAAAACAAACGAAGTGTGTATTATCAAAAATACTTAAGTACTCTACTATCGTTAACTTAGAAAAACAAAACCATAATTTCGACTTTAAACTTACAAAAAAATAATTAAAAACTTAAGTCCACCGAAAAATGTTACGTTAGTGGTCGCATGGGGCAGCACCAAAGAGATAGCGACGCATGTGTATGCGACAACGTTCTAGCCGTGACTAAATAAATAAAACGAAATGTGTATTGTCATAAATATTAAAGCTCTTTATTATACATAGTTAACTTTAAGAAAGAAAGCATAACTTTGACTTCAAACTTAGATACAAAAATAAAAACTTACCTCCGCCAAAAAACGTTACGTAAGTGGTCGCATGGGGTCAGGGCTTAAGAGCGTAACGACACATGTGTACANGCACCAAAGAGATAGCGACGCATGTGTATGCGACAACGTTCTAGCCGTGACTAAATAAATAAAACGAAATGTGTATTGTCATAAATATTAAAGCTCTTTATTATACATAGTTAACTTTAAGAAAGAAAGCATAACTTTGACTTCAAACTTAGATACAAAAATAAAAACTTACCTCCGCCAAAAAACGTTACGTAAGTGGTCGCATGGGTCGCCGATGTTCTGGCCATGACTAATTTAAGTACCCCGCGGGTAGTTAGTAAACTAGAAAGAGCGCGTGCATGCTCCAAGCACTCCAAGACATTTTTTTTTTTCAACTTGAAATGGCCTTGGCCCCATGCGCCTAATTAAGGGCTAACTAATTGACCTATTTGGAGCTACCATAAGCCAAGTGGGCAAATTCATCAGAGAATCAAAATGGTTCGATCAACACAGAATATACACATACAAAATATTTCCAAAGAGAATTGAATAGTATACAGCTCCAAGGAAGCACTGCAATCAACTAACATCACATCCATTTTCTTATAAATAACTACTTTCATAAAACATTTTTTTTTACAAATCACACACGAATTTAGTTACAGCTATTTTAATACATTACGAATATTTTACCCAATATCTATAAACTAATCTATGTATGTAATATTGATTACAAACAGTATTGTAAATATATTAATCTGCGATTTCACGTTCATTTCGAATTTCATAGCATGTTGTTGTTCAACATTTTACGTTGGGTGACCGATTAAAATTCCAGCTTTTTGACGGCCCTCAAAGATAAATAAGCACGAAATTGGAAATGACAGCGCAATGCAAATTAAAATAGAACTTTTAGCTGTAACAAAGAAACCATAGCGAAATTGCATAGTACAGCGAGTAGAGTACTTGGATATTAAGTACAACACATGCTTACGAGTGCCTTTACTATGTATTGCAGGATGCAGATTTATGAATTTCCTTTTCAGCAACCGTGAAACATTAACAAAAAAAATAGTAATAAACTAATACGTTGTATAATGGAAATGCTTGTATGAATAGGATTTTTAATGGGGGAAATCAGTACATTAGACTTTTTCATGCTAAAAAAATTAGTACTTTTCAGTACATTTTTATTCAAAGCAAAATTATGAATGTAAGTAACAGAAAATAATTTATATATTTTGGTATATAAATAAAATATAGTTCATAAAAAATAAAAGTGTTATTCATTTTAACATGATTGTACACATCATTATACACAGGAGCCAATAAATTATTTTATATTTGTGACATTTTGAATAAAAATAACATTGTACCGCAAAATCAACTTTTTTTCTGGGTATTGGACCAAACCAATTTTTTTAAGAGATTGAGTCTTAGGTAAAAAAGTAATTTCTCCGTTTTTCGAAGTTAGCCTCCGAAATCGAGATATGGGCCTTCGAAGTTCGAAATTGGACCTTTGGTAAAAAATTATTTTTAATTACTGTATTTAAACTACTAACAAAAGTAAAAACATAGTCGTGGTACGCCTTTTTCTCTTATTTAAAAGATATATAACTTTTTATATGTTACAGGTGCTATAAAGGGGTTAAAGGTTTGAAAAATTAAAATCATTATATTTCAAACAAGTTTAAACTGATTTTTAAACAATTTATATCGTCGTAAACGTAATTAAACCCGCTTTCTTCTGACATGCAATTTGTATACTTCGTATGTATAAATCTGAGAAAAAACATTTAAAAGGAAAAAATACCTTTTTTTATAAAAAAAAATATTTTAAACAAAAACGCCATACGGGTTCACTATTAGTTCATAAAATATAAAAATGTTATTCATTTTAACATGAGTGTACACATCATCGTACACAGGAGCCAGTAAATTATTTTATATTTATGACATTTTTGAATAGCAATAATGAGATCATTCCCATTTTCAGTGTTTAAATAGTCAAAGAATTCTATACATTTCATTTTAAAATTACTTTTAATTTGAAGTTCACTTTCAAAAATTTTAATTAGAAACCGGTTTTTCTCTTTGCGCCAGGAAACAAACTTTATTCTTAAGATCCTCTCATACTGTAAAAAAGTACCAATTTTTAAGGAGTTCATCCATATTTCCTCATGGCTTAAATAATTTTGTCAACTACTCAAAAACTTTGAAAGACTAAGAATTCGCTAAAAAGAGTATCTAACTCTATGTCTTGTATGCAAAACTCTTTTACAGAGTCAATAAATTGAGAAAAAGGAGTTGTAAGTTATAGGCAAAAGCCATTCGAATATTGAAATTTATTGTTATTAAACTGAAAGTTATTTTCGAGATAACTAACAACACTCGACAAAAATGTAAGCCTTCTTTTTAAATAATTTAATCATATTATCGCAACTGGTACGTAACGATTAATCTTTTTGTTGTATTAATTTCTTGGGCATATCAAACATTATCTAAAACATGTCAACTATAATTAAATTATATTCTTCTTATTTTTTACAGTACAGTTTAAGGAAGTTCCAACCTTATGTAAAAACCTTAAGAACATACTAAAGTATTTTGTTTGAATAGAAAATTCAGTACAAATTTTGAAAAATCAGGACATTAGCGTACTGATTGAAGAAATGAATAAAATCAGTACAAGAGTTGAAAAATCAGTACTGTACTGATAAAATCAGTACGTCTGGCAACCGTATGTATGAAGCACCACCAAAAATAAATGAAAACTTTCATAAATTCAAATAATTTCCTGTAATCAACGACCTAAACTCAAGCCAATGTTTCATTAGTGGACCCTTGTGGCCATGCGAAGCGAATTCCCGCGGTTACTTGCTGTTGCTTTTTAAGTACATAATTCCTTTTTTTTTTTGTACACACAAAAATGTGTGCATACATTTTGTTATTATCAATGCAAAGGGCCGTGACAAATTTTACTGGGCTGAAAGAACTTTTAAATTTTCATTGTATAAGTTTCAGACGTATACATATCCAGATTTGAATAGAGTTTTGGTAAGGAGGTGCTCTACGATCTAACTAAGATCTAACTAAAAGGATATTTAAAAAACACATTTGGGTTCTTGTGGCTTTTACATAGGTATGTACATATAGTTCTATTCATCGGCGTAGCCAGAACGAAATTTAGGGGGGGGGCGGCTCGACCCTATTAAGCTGGCATTTCAGGGTACTATTTTGTATATATGTAAGGAAAATTTCAAAGTTAGGGAGGGGCTCGAGCGCCCCCCAGCCCCAACCTGGCTACGCCCATGGTTCTATTCTTCTATTTTCAAAAGTGAGGTGTGAAATGACAGGGCTTGGCCTGTAGATGTGCAATAAAGTTTTCTTATTTTTGAAAAGGGTTGCCACCTGTTACAAATTTTATTAAAATTATTTAATAAGTTAAATGAATTAGATATTACGGGAAAATTTCCCAATACGGAACCCGGCTTTAAAAAAAAACAAAAATGAGGGGGTTTAGAGCGACTTTTTGTGATTGTAAATCTGAAAACCGCACCCTCCGGAGGCTTATAGTTTTTATGAAAATTGAATTTTAAGTTGCAAAAAATGTCAACTTCAACCTCACTTTTTGCTTTGTAAACCAATTGTACTACAATGTCGATGCTGCCACACAACAAAAAATGCCCAAAAAAAAAGCACTGAAAACGAGAAACAATAAAAACGGGCATTGTAATTTTTTTTAAATTAAATATCGATGTATTGATAAAAAAAAAAGTGATTCAGTCTAAAATCGAGAGATTTTGTAATAAAAATGTTAACTTAGTTATTTATCGAAGTATTGATTTTTATGGGAAAAGCGGCGCAGGCGAAAATTTTTAATAAAACATCGGACGATTTTTTATTAATAATTTTCATTATTTATCGAATTATTGATTTTTATGAAAAAAGCGCCGCAGGAGAAAATTTTGAATAAAAAATCACGCTTTTTTTATTAAAAATTTTCATTATTTATCGAAGTATTGATTTTTATGGGAAAAGCGCCGCAGGCGAAAATTTGGTCACGTCGTAGGCATGGACAGAACTCTGAAAGTATTCAACGGGGGCCGCGATGCTGATAACAGAGAAGGCCGCCTACGCAGAGAGAAGTTCTGCGCAAAAATACTTCCACCCTTCTTTTCCGGTAACACAGAAAGGAGAGTTCTACTTAGTAAGGGTTATAATCCCTAAGCGCGGCCGAAGGCCGCCTACGCAGAAAGAAGTTCTGCGCAAAAATACTTCCGGCCCCCTTTTCCGGCAACACAGAAAGGAGAAAGACCAGGTGGAGAAGGTTTTGCAGTTTTTCGGAGTTTCCTGTGGAAACTGGTTGTACCATACTTTTACAATAACGTTATTTTGATGGTTTTTGATTATTACTCCCGTCAAAATATATATGTATATTTTATTTCGGAAAATAGTCATATTTCTAATTTTGCATACATGGCAGTGGTCACCGCGCTGTATGAAAAAGTGTATTGTCGTGAATTCAACAGTATTCGCACGGAAAAATATTATATACAAAGTACCGTTGATTTTTGGTATTTTTTACATATAATATAATTTTTTAACATACAAAATGTGTGACACCCCCAGAAAAAATTGCAAAAATTAGGGATATTTTTAGCCACTTGCTACTTGCAATTTGTCCTATTATAATTTAAGAGCAATAAAACTGCCTACCTAAAATTTTTCTAAAAGTTCTGAATAAAAATTTTGACATTTTTGGTGAATATTTTTTGCATTTTTATAATTTTTGTACCAATTTTGATATGCCCATTTATATGTAGTTAAATACACTGTACGACAAAAACAAACAAATTTCAAAACACGCGAAGCAATCATATACTCACGAAACTATGGACCAAATATAGTAAAACTCTGACGTCAGGATTTTTTAAACGGAATTTATAATTTAAAGGATGTGATTAATTCCAAAAATTATTTAAAAAATTTAGTGCAATGTAGAATAAAAATTAGGGTACCAAATGAAAGAGAAAAGTTTTTAGAATTGAAAAAGTTTTGTGGGTTCACAAGGACGAATAGGTATTGAAAATGCCCTTTTAATCAATTCTATTTTTTAAAGCTAATAAAATAATAAGGGCGAAGTTCGAGAATGTTGTTGAGTTTATATTAGTCCTTAACATATATATATATATTTTTTTAAATAAATGTTGCAAAATTTCAAAGTTATTCTAGGACAAAATTTAAAAAGGATATTTAATCTGCTTTCATACTACCGAATTTTCTCTTTAATTCGATGCCCCTACAGCTTTTCTAAGTACATTGCACTGAATTTTTAAAATCATTCTTTGAATTACTCATATTTTTCAAATTTCCAAGTCCTATTAAAAAAATCCTGACTTAAGGGAGACATATTCAAAAAATAAATTAAAAAAATAAAAAACATTAGGCAAATTCATCTAAACGCGTAAATGCCTCGTAACCATGTAAACCTCATAAACTTAATTTGGTATGGAAAATCGGTAACATAAGGCATTTCTATTATTGCCACCAGTGCAAATTACAAATCCCGAAAATTCTGTGATTCTTGCCAATAGTCCCGCAATTTTCGTGACTTAAAAAGACCGAAATCCCGGGATACCATGGATAATATCCCTAGTGTATGTACATAAATATGTACTTACCGCTTCAATTTTCGCGCGACAAACTTTTTAAAAATGAAGTAAATCAATACTAATTGTTATTAGTAGAGCTGGGATACTTACGCAAGTGAATATTTTTACTTAACATCACAGAAAGTCCGGACCTGGGTATGAACTCATTATAGGAGAAGTGAGTTAATTTGGTCTTATTATGTTTTGCATATTTTCACATATTTTGCTTGTTTGCATTTTTGCTTATTTTTGTATATATTTTGCATATTTCCTATAAATAAAGTATTATAAGCATACCACCTCGACGGCAACCCTTGTTAACTCCGCACGTGACATATTGACCTCCAAACTGGCACGTAGGGCAGCGGTTAAATTAACCACCGCCTCATCAATGGCTTGAGTAGCATCCGAGGTGGCGTTATGGTTCGGCCAGTCCGTTTTTTATCAGGTTTCGTATTGGCGCAGAGCAAATAGCGTCACAGCCAAGGTAAAACTCGATGTACCTGCGTTCCAGTTTAAGATTGACCACCATAACCGAGAGTTAGATAAGGTAAGACCAATCAGTTCCTATCTTCTAGGCGTAAAAAATGTTGGCTTAGAGCCCACATTCAAGATACTAAGCCCACTTGACAGAATATACTCGGAAAAAGAACTTTAATTAACACGATGTGTAAAATTGCATATATTAAGTGAGGAAAACGCTTACATCTCTTAATATGCGTAAACTTAAACAACATTTTTTTATAGTGTACGTGTTCGATAAATGTAAATAGTGTACATGTACATTCCTATTTATATGTATGTACGAGTAAGGAGCTCGCTAATTCCTTCTGAGCCTATTCATCACCTCTTGCCCTATTGAAGTTAAATGTAAATTGTATTTAAATAGTACTCCCATACATATGTATGTGGATAAAGCCTTTTCACATCTCCATGTTTATAAGTTTTAAGTATTTACTTAATCAGCGCACTGCATTAAAGTGTTCATTAGGGCGGGTCGAAAATCGAATTTTTTTCAAATCCCTTGATAATAGTGAAAATATAAGTATTGTATCATAAAGTCAACAACAAGCCTTTAAAATATTAGTATTTTATTTTAATTGGAAGAGCCCGCGCATCTACCCCCAAGTGCCACTCAGCATACTAGTCGAATAAGACCGATTCTTGTTAAAAATTCTGTGTTCCGCAAAAAGGTTTTGTGCATGTATTAGCTAATGAATCCCCTAACGGACAAGATAAAATCAAATATCATTTCTCGCAGCCATTTAACTTATAGTTAATCTCGAACTGGCCTATGGTCAAAAGATGCAAAGAACAGCATTAATATTTCTGGGATGCATTTAGGTCGCTGGTTGCAAATATTCTAATCTTTTTTTAACATTAGATATAGTATGCGATTTTTTTCAAATTTAGGAACAATTTCTGAAACTCTAATATAAAAGCCGTTATTTTCCATCACCGTGGAAAAATATTATTTATGAAAATTAATATGGAAACACTGAACAGGCACAACTTCTACAAACATTAATTAGTTTACCTATGTTTATGCATACATTACAAAAAATGCAAACATAGGAAGTTGACAGAAATTTTTGCTCAACATTTTATTTATTTTTAAACAACTTTTTTATAATCTGAACGATTTTAAATCAGTAACAGTAAGTCTCGCCTTCAATTTGGTAATTGTTACTTACCGATCGAGTAATATTTACCAAAGTTATATCGAAAAACTTAGGTGGATCTCTAGTTTTTTTCTGCGAAAATGTCTCTTCAATTGTATACATAAATAACTTTTAAATAAAAGAACCGGATTACAAAAAATGTGCCAGGGAGCAGGGTTGTTGCGAATATTATTCCGAAATAAAAGTTCTTTCCGGATAATAAACAAGCCGCTTATCCAAATTAAACAAGTTTGGTATCAAATGAAAGAGGATTTAAATAGCTTTAAAACTGAAATATCTAAACGAAGAAAGCACATATTGAAAAATATTTCAATAAAAAATGTTAACTAATTACCATAAAACAAATCTTGTGTCAGGTACATGCATTTCTTTCGTATTAAATTATAAAAAAATATAAATAGAGGTCGTTCGCTATTTCTGTTTAAAAGCTATTTCAGTCCTCCTTCATATGATAACAAATTTGTTTAATTAGGACAGGCGGTTCGTTTATTAAGCGGAACGGACTTTTATTTCGGAAAAATATTCACAACAACCCTGCCAGGGAGTAACTTTTTTCGTTCAAGCTGAATGCAAGGCAATATCATCCAATTGGATAGTCCAAAAAATATTTGCCAGGATATGTTAAATGCATATGGGCAAATCTAAAAAACCGGTAACCTTGGTGTTATTTAGCTTTATTTTCACTGTTGGAAACTATATCAAGCTGGTTGCTTTTGGATTCAATTCACTGACGTATACTTGAAGCCTCAAAAAAAATTTGGATCAACTTGCTGCATAACTTTTGAATTATAGGTGTTTAAATTTAAAAAAATAATGAAAACAAGTGAATTTTTTATGTAATTTTTAAGAGGAGCAAAATGTAATTATATCATAACTTTTGAAGCACACCATATTCTGACTTGAAATTTAATGGGCATTTAGCACTTATGTGTATACTTCATATGTAGTAGGTAAGAAAAGTGTGCATTACAAAATAACGAAATGGCAAGTAAGTCAAAGTCTGTAACTCCACGTTTCACAATTTTCAAAATTTTTATAAACATTTTTTATAAAATTTTGAAGCATTTTATTTTAAGAACTTCTTAAGTATGTGTTGTATTCTACAAACAATTACGAATAATTTGATACCTTAGCAAGAGGTGTGCTTTCAGAATAAACTAACTTTTAAAGATAAAACATTCTGCGATCTTGAGCGTAATTTTTATTCCAAAAACACCTTAATTGAAGGCACATTTGTAAAATACGTCGAAACGATCTAAATCTTTCTATAACTACTAGTCCTTATAACGTTGCATATACCTGTAAAATTCTTCAAAAAAATGTTCTCTAGAAGTGTTTAAAGACCCCGATTTAGTACTTTTAATTATGCTCCTTCTTGTAGTCAGAATATTTCGAGCGTGGTATCAAATCAAATTTTTTTCGACAAAAGTTCTGATAGTTGCTCTTACTTAATTGGAGCCTTTTAAATTCAAAGGCTTCCCCAGTTTTGCCGGATTGTCTCCACTTTTGGGGATAGTGGTACTTGAAACTTTGCTTAAATTTTAACTATTTTATAAAAAAAAGTCCCTGAGTTTTAAAGATATTTTACTAAAATTTTGCACATGACCATTTTTTAATAAGACCTTAACTATTCCATAAAATCATCGAAATCGGTTCACTAAAACATCTAGCTCCCATACAACTGATTGATCAGAGACGTTGTTTTGCGTTATAACTCCTCCAATTAAACAGGTTAAAATTTAGTATAGGTTCAATTTAACATATAGCACGCATACAATTTATTATTCAGATATGAAGTTATAGTTATAGCGCAAAAACGCATATCTGATTAATCAGTTGTATTGGAGCTGTACGTTAAAGTGCACCCATTTCGATAATTTTAAGGAATAATTAAGGTAATATTAAAAAACTGATATGTGCAAAATTTTAGTAAAATAACTTTAAAACTGAGGCAGTTATTTATAAAATAGTTAAAATTTGATCAAATTTTCAAATACCGTTATCTCGAAAACCGGAGCCAGTTTGGTAAAACGGGGGATGCTATTGAATTTAGAACGTCCCAATTAAGTGAGTTCAACTTTCAAAATATCTGCTCAAAATTTACAACTTCAACAACGTAATTTGAATCCAGCTTATTCTTTAGTTTTCTATTTCATGTTTATTCCTCGTCTAACTTTTGAAGCACTTGATTAAAATGAATTAAACTTATATTAATCGATTTATTAAGAGAATACGAATAAAATGATATATAAAACATAGGTGTGCTCACAAATTTAAAAATTAAAGATTTTTTTTTTTGAGGTGTACCTATTTTTTAGATTTGCCCATATACCTACAGCAGGGGCGCACCAAGGAATATATTTTGGGAGGGGTTTTTTACTTCTGAAAATTCGCTTCAGATAATAGGCACTTTAAAATACATTTGTGCAAGCTTTATTCACAGTATGTAATAAATAAATAAACCTTTTAACGTTTCATAAATTGTACTATATTTACATAAAATTAACAAAGAACTCAAAGATTTAAAACCGACTTCAAAAAAGAGGGAGGTTATTAATTCGTCAGAGTATTTTTTCCATTTTTGTGTATGCTACCGCGTAACTTAGGACCACGTGAACCGATTTCAATTTCTGTTTTTATTTTTTTTTTATCGGAAAGATGGTACCTCAATCGTCGTCCCGTAATTTCGTTTAGATCCGATCATTGGATAATGAACAAATTAACGGTATTCCTAAATTTGTATATGCGAATTCAAGTTGGTTGTGTTTTTTGCTTAAAAATTGCTTGTTTAATAAAATGATGCGCTCAACTTTCAAAAGAAATTTAAAAAGAGTTTTAATGATCGTTTTTCTCGATTTCTGGTCACTACGCTAAATTTTCGTCGCCAAAATTCTCTAAATGAAAAGCAGTGGGCCTAAAAGTATACTGAATCGAAAAGTAATAACTGTAATGTGTAATCAGCAGAATCTGCCAGCATGAGGGGTATGTAACTAAATGTTGCGTGTTGTTAGGCGTTCCTGCTATTCTTTTAGAGATTTTTGATGATCAAAATCAGCTATAGCAAATGCTGGAATCCTGCTGCTGGTTTTCGATGGAGATGGTGATTTTTAAACTTTTAATAGCTCTCAAGAAAAGCGAAAAATTTATATAAAATAACGCACCAGAAATTTCTTAAATCCTTTGTCAAAATTTCTTAAATCTCTCTCTCAAGAAAAAAAGGCTCGTATATTTATTTCTTCAAGAAAATTTACAGCAAAAGGAAATTTATTTTTCAAGCAACAGAAATAATAAAAAAATACTTCTTGTGACTTTTCTTGAGAGCTGGATTCTAAGTTTTAACCCAAATTGTCCCAGATTAATTTTGTTTTAGATTTTTTTGGTTTCATCTATATATAGGGTAAAAGTAGCGTTAAAATAAAGCAAAAAATATGACTAAAACTTTGGGAGTAGTATAGTTCTCCCGATATCGGCCGTTGCCATATGGCAACACGGGGTGCATTCCAGATGGATTGTTAGAGGGCAGTATTTGGTTAAAATATGACATAATAGAAACATTGTTTATAAGTTTTAATACATTTATTGATAATATATGCACTTCTACGTACAAAGCGGATGAAGAAGTTAATTTTTAGTATGAAAAGTAGCAAAACACTTCAAACATAAACCCACATCACATTTTGCACAGCCTACTCGTCCTATAGTTTTACATGCTTCACCAGCACAACGAAGTTTTTTTGTCAATTTGTGTGGGTCAGTGGTTTAGTTCCAAGTGTGGTACACTTGTAGGTAGCATGGAGCTTTCAATTAAAGACCGCACAAAGTATTTGGGAGTAGTCTTCGATAGTAAGCAGCTGTGGATGCGCAATGTTGAAGAAAGAGAAAAGAAGGAATGCTGGGAGTCACTTGAGTTTGTCACCTGCTCTGATGCTGGAATGCCGCAAAAAAGTCCTTATACTTCGGGCCAATGTAGAAGGTTCAGCGCCTAGCGGCACTGTGCATCGCGGGAGCGCTGAGGTCCACTTCGACGTGTGCTCTTTAAAAAACCCTTAGTTCACCGCCCATTGGCCGATTTGCGGAAAATCGTGCTGCGAAATCCGCAGGTCGATTGACGGCCATGGGGAAATTCAATTTTAGAATCTGAACCGCTTAATTGGGCCGGAAAGCACAAGCGGCACAGAATTAGCCATCACCGAAACGACAATTAATTCAAAATTAAACCTATTCCAGGCGGAAATTAAGGCAGTTTCCTCATATAGTATTTCATCCATAAACGTCCTTCGCAGCCGGGAAGCCATTGGCAACAGATAAACTACATTTGTATACCACTTCAACACTTGTACAATGAAATATACGATAATATGATTAGGCAGTTCAGGGCTAGATGGAATGAGTTAACCACCAAGTTGAACCCCAAAACACCCCTTGTGTGCGCTAATAACCTACAGTCACTTTTTCACATAATGAAATTAACTAGAATATTTACATCTATACACTTATTCACCTCGTTCGCTCTCCAACTTTCTCTGTGTATACGTAGTTATAAAAAAATTACTAAACGTGGCGTTAAATTCAGTGAGGAAGACAATATATCTGCCTCAAAAACTATGAAATTAGGTGAAGCATCAGTTGGTGATTCCACCAAACAAAATTATTGGACACCACTGCAGATGTTGTCTAATGATGAGTCTGGCAGCGAAATTGATGAACCGGCTAAAATTAATAAAATAATATTATCTCCGATTAAAGTTTTGACTCAGAACAGCAGTCAAGTATTAAAATGTCTTGAGGATAAAAAAGTGAACAACTTTCTTGTTAAAAAAATGTTAATAGGCATAAAACTGATTAGTGAAACTAAAGAATCATTCAGTGCAATTAGAACCATACTCAAAGAAAATAATTTTCAATTTTTTTACCACGATCAAAAGCAAGAGCGACCTTTCAAGGTCGTACTCCATGGCCTTGATGGTAAATCTGCTGATGAAGTTAAACATGCACTTCTCCTGCTTGGTTTCAAATGCACAGAAGTCAAAGCAGTAATCAAAAACAACAACAATTATAATGACGCTCTCTCATAGTGAGTTTCGAGAACGGGAGTGTAAAATTGCAGTATCAGAAAAAACTTAAAAACAAGCCGGTGCAATGTCACAATTGCCAAATGTTCGGCCATGGTGAGAGAAACTGCTATGTGAAGGCAAACTGTTCCAACTGTGCTGGAAAGCACAAAACAATTGAATGCATGTCCACAAACAAAATACGCTGCGCCAACTGCAAAGGCGAACACAAGTCAACTGATCCTCTCTGTCCAAACCGTGAGGCATTTCTACGTATAAGAGATACAATTAAAATGCGAAAAAATCGTCAACCAACAAATAAGGGCAACGTAAACTCCAATTCGTTTCGCTACAACTCTTCATCATTTCCCGCTTTACATGGTTTTCCATGTGACAGGCCGGCAAGCATACCAACTACCTTTGCCTGGTCTCGCAGCCCAATCAACGTCCAACAGACAAATACCGACTTATTTACGGAGCAAGAGATCACCCAGTTAACACTAGATATCCTAACTAAATTAAACTGTTGTGAAACGAAAGCAGATCAATTTCAAGTTATCACACATTTAGCAATTAAGTACCTATATCAAAATAAGTTGTAATGTTTAATTTCGGACTAAAACTGATTACATGGAACTCTGGAAGTATCCGAAATAAGGAAAGTCAGTTATTTGATTTTTTAGTATTTAACAAAATCGATATCTGTCTTCTCTCGGAAGCATGGCTAAACAATCAATCTTAGCTTTCACACTCAAATTACAATTGTGTTCGAAAAGATCGTATTAATAAGCGTGGAGGTGGAGTTGCTATATTAAAACGAAAAGGGTTCCAATTTACTATTGTTCCAAATATTGCAACAGAGATTATTGAACATATTGGTATTGAAGTGTCATCCAAAAAAGGTGGAAAAATTTAAATTTTTAGTGTATATTTTCCCGGCGGGTCACGAGCTAATGGGCTGCAAAATAAGTATAAATCTGATTTAAGGAAGTTATTTAATCTGAATTGCAAATTTGAGATAAGTGGCGATCTCAATAGTAGACACAGGGCTTGGGGATGCTTACGTACAAACGCATGGGGCAATAGTTTGCAAGAAGTCTCAGCTTTATTCCCTGTTACGATATCCTATGCACAAACTCCTACCTACATTGCAGCTGCTGCCAAGGGCAACCCATCAACACTTGCCCTTATTATTTCCAACATTCCTCAGGCTATCTCTCAACCCATCACAATTAATGAGTTAAGCTAGGATCACTTACCAGTTGAATTCCAAATAGCCATCGAAGTATTCCATCATGAACCTATATATTTTGATTATAAAAATGCCAACTGGTACAAATACAACCAGTTCCTTAAACGAGGATGTACTGGCTTGCCTATGGACCTGAATGCAACTACCAGTAAAAGTAAAATAGATTCAGATATAAATTTTCTTACAAGCAAGATTCTGGAAGCCGTCAGGCTCTCTGTCCCTAAAGTTAGCGGCAATAATTACCATCTCAAGTTGCCTCCATTCGTTTTAAACATAATTAAAAACAGAAACTATTTTCGTAGACGATGGATTAGATATCGTCAGGAATGCGACTATACTCAGATGAAGAATCTTAATGTTATAATTAAAAACGAAATCTACAAGCTTAAAAATAAAAAGTGGAATGAAAAACTGAGCTCTCTGAAACTTTTTGGAATATAACTAAAATAATGAGAAATAAATATCAAGGCATTCCCCCAATTCTGACCGGTTATATTGTTCTTTACACTAATGAAAAGAAAGTTACAACTTTTTCTGAAAATTTTCTGCAGTATCATAAAGTTTCTGATAATCTTGGCATACCTTACCACAACAACAATATCAACTCCATTGTGTCTCGATTTGATATACTAAAACTTGTGACACCTGATTCTAACTATGTTACTAGTGAACATGTGTCTGCACTCCAAAAAATCTACTGGTCTTGATGAAATCAACAACTTAATGTTAAAATGTCTCCCCCGAAATTCGGTGGAATTTATAGCATTCATTATAAACTCTTGCCTTAACCCTGCAGTGAAACCCCAAACTAGTCAGGAAAAATACTAGTTTACAACTAGAATTTCCTGACAGAAACCGAACTAGTTCGAAAATGTCCAGACTTGTACCAAGTACAAAACGATTTATGTATTCGTGTCCTGTTTTATTTGACTTCGACAGTTGAATACAATAGAGTACACAAAATATTATAACTTTTATTTGGCTTTATTGTAAACCGTTAAAGCGAGTACCATACTTGTTAAATAATGATTAATATTCATAATGATTATTAATTAAAGCGTGTTTTCAATGATTAACATATAATAACTTAAAAAAATTTAATTACATCATTAGTTTGTTATTTTTGATCATTTTCAATTATTTTCGAATTTTTTTAATTAAACGGTTACTATAATTATTTATTTGATTAATGTCTATTATCAATCAACAAGCCAAACTATAGACAAAAATTAAGAATATTTAATAATTGAATTATTTATTTATTTTATTCTTATCCAAATCTCAAATTTCAAACATTAATTATTACTTTTATAAATTTTTAATGAATTGCATTTATTTTAATGACAACTTTTATTTTTATTTAGTTCACTCAAAAATGAACTAAAGTATGCATTTTATTTTTAACTAAAATGTTTTCTTTTGTTTTCTTTTTAATAGCATTTAATGAAAAATGCATTTGATATCATGTTCGAAAGTTTGAAATATTTATGTATTTTATTTTGCTTTTAATTAATACTCAAAAAATTTAACACTAATTATTAGCAAATCTAAGGCTGCTAAATGAAAATATGTAATATATTAAAGTGGCTTTGGTCCATAACTGGACTAGTATTTTTCTGTCTATTTTGAACTAGTATGATACTGGTATATTTCTGACCGAAATCTGACAATTGCCATCTCGTAGGACATCCCCATGTTAAAAATACCAGTTGATTGTATGGAAAAAAGATAGTTGGCTGACTAGTTGGGCATGCGGTTCATACTAGGTTTGAGGTAGTTTACAACTAGTACATTTGACTACAGGGAAATTACACTATTTCCCTGATACTTGTAAAATAAGTAAAGTAATTCCGATACATAAAAGAGGTAAGCCAAATAACACCACATCTAGTTACCGTCCGATTAGTCTTCGCAGCAGTCTTAGCAAGGTGTTCGAGAAAGTACTAAAAGATAAAATCTGGGAATTTTTGCAAACTGCTGATATTATACCCAATGAACAGTTTGGCTTTCGCAACTTCCATTCCACGACACATGCCATCAAACGTCTTTGTAATCACAACTTTGTAAACCAAAAATCAACTTCCCTAGTCTTACTCGACATTGAAAAAGCTTTTGATTCAGTTTGGCACAACGGTATAATAGCTAAGCTTATTAGTTTTTGTTTTCCAATTTACCTGATCATAATTATTCAAAATTATTTGACCAATCGATTTCTGCGTACAAATAGGTGATTGTTTTTCTTGCTTAATCCAAATACCTGCAGGCGTGCTTCAAGGCTCGGTTTTAGGGCCAATTTTATACATTATATATTGTTCTGATATCGATAGAATTAGTAATTGCAATTATTCATATTATGCTGATGACATTACAATTTGGACCTCACACAAATTCGGTCAACAAGCGACGAGCGAACTACAATCTGCTTTAGATAGTTTATCTAATTATATTTGCAAATGGAAAATCAAAGTTAATCCCGGAAAAGCGCAAGCAATCTACTTTACGAGAAGAAGAAACCCTTGTTATCTTCCTGACTCCACTTTGCAAATAAACAATTTAAAAATACCCTGGTCCGATAAAGTCAAATATTTAGGCCTAATTCTTGATCCCAAATTAATCTTTAAAGATCATATCCAGAGTGTAATCCAAAAAATCGACATCGGTATAAGAATGTTGTATCCATTAATTAAGAGGAACTCAAATCTTAGCAATGATAACAAAATTATCATAGCCAAAGTAATTTTTCAGTCCATGATTTTATATGTTCTAAAACCCACGTTAACAAATTCCAGGCTCGCCAAAATAAACTTTTAAAAATGATGCTTAATTTACCGTGGCATTAATCCACTGAACGTCTTCATAATGATAATAAAATAGAACTTATCTCGAAACAAATAACTAAGATTATCTGCAAGTTCAATCGGCACTGTGAATATTCAGGAAATATCCTTGTCAATTCACTTCCTACTATGGTTATTTAAATATCAAATAATAATTTATTCCTAAAACAATCGGTTTTTGTGTATGTATATAGTTATACTTATGTAGTATTTTATATATACAGGGTTTCTATATATATATAGTTATATACCAATTAAATTGTATAACGTTTTTTTTCTGTAAATTTTTTTCCTTTGAATATTTTCTTCTTTTTTGTTGCTGTACTTATGATTCCTTCACAAATATATATAAAATTGTTATAGTTGTTAAGTTTCATTGAAACTGTATCTCTAAAAACTGTGTGATAACTTTAGGTTTATAAAATCTTTTAATCTGAATAAATAAATAAATAAATAAATACACTTATTACACGTCCCCTACTTTCATATGGCTGCAAATTTAGAGACTGCGAAAAAAGTGCTTCTTCGTAGACTAATGAAACCATTCCGCTCTTATATACTTATATGCTTGAAACTACTATTAACTTATCAAACGATTACTAATCTTGGACAATACATGTTTGACTTCATTCACCACGATGGTCCTTTTAATATTATATAAACATCCGGAAACATAAAACGTTTAAAATAAATCTCGTCTCATTTTTTTTAATTTTTAACTTGGTTGCTGAAGTAATGAAGGATTGAAAACTCATAAGGGAAAATTATCGTTCTTGTAAGTTTTATCTTAATATCTNGTTTTTTTCGATTATTTATCGAAGTGGAAGTCATATTTTATCATCCTTAATACACCATTTCGAATTTATTGTTAATTGGCTGACCAAAATAAAATAAGCATGGAAGTAAAAGGTTGTTAATGAAAAGAAATTGAAGGAAAAGTATTTTGGTTTTGTATTTGTGCAGCAAAACTGTAAACAAAGGATGTAAGAAATGTCAACGAAAACACCAACAGTCGGTGTGAGCAGCCTTCAGCCCACAATCCCAAAACTCGTTTTCAAGGTGTTTTCGTAGTCGGTCAGAACATTGTATTAGGCTAACTGTTGTCGAATCGACGTGTGAGGCGATTGCGGAGCTAAAGCGGAGGTGCTTGCGCTGAAGAAGGAGTCTGCTAGGTATGAGAGTGAAGCTGTCGCTACTGATTTGCTTTTTCATGATTTTCTTATATCTAACATTCCTGCCGTGATTACTTGTAGACTAATTTATTGTTTTACGGCTGTTTCTTTTTCAGTTCAGCGCAAAATATTTATTTAACATGACTGTTAACAAAATTTCTTGCGCTGATGGAAATCATAAGGTCGCGTTGGATTAGGGTGGCCAGATATTATAGTGACATAATCAGTACAGTTGGGATAAAAATCAGTACAAAGTCATAAAAATCAGCTCATTTTTAAGCGTATTTTTTATTATTAACAATATAACAACCAAATAACAGCGCATCAATTTAACAAAAAGTAACTAATAGACTTTTAAATACATATGGGTATTTCCATACGTCACATACGTGACAGTCGTACGTTTCAATGTGATACAAACAAGGAATACCATTTGTTTTCTTTAACTTTTTTGGGCCATTGTATAGCACATCATTAGCTCTATATTTAACTCACCACCACCTTTCATAAGATTGATTTATGGCGAAACCAGCTTTTCCTGTAAATCCTGTAAAACCTGCAAATTGTGATTGGAAATCGGGTTGGGTTCAATCCAAACAGTCTGTTATATTGCGAAATCCTAGAAAACGAAACAATTGCAAGCTGATACCTTTTTAATAATGGTTCAAGTTTAATTAATGCTTTCAATCTGCTCACACGTATGAGTTGTCAAAAACCATTGTTTTGAACATGTAAACCTCAAGTAAATGTCAATTACACCAATTTACAAAAGTATTTATTAAATGTAAAAATCAGTACAAACTCAAAAAATCAGTAGATTTTGCGTTCTGATTTCGGGCTCTTAAAAATCAGTACAATAGAAAAAAATCAGCACATGTACTGATTAAATCAGCGCATCTGGCCACCCTACATTGGATATTTTATGTAAGCAATCTGTTGGTCTTAACATAGTCCATTTTAGTGCGCGGAGTCTATGTTCCGACCAGATGGACTATGTTAGACACATTCTTGAGTCGTCGCTAATAGACATCATACACACACATGGTTTAGCAACAATGTTTCTGAGTTGTCTGTTTCTTATTGGGTATGGGTGTATGTTATTAGTGGTGATTTTAATGTTAGTTTGCTCGTAATGACTCTAGTCAGTGATGGAAAAGTAGGCACAATAGTGCCATTTTTTACAATTTCATTCACAATGGCATTTTTGGCACAATTCAATCAGTTTTGGCACAATCATAAATTACAGAAGTTTAGCCAGTATATAACAAACAATCATATCGTCGTTTAAAGAACAAAACCTCGTATCAATAAAATGCAAAACCTCGTATCAAGATAGTGCAAAACCGCGTATGGTTGCATAAATTATTTTCTATAGAGTAAAAACACTCATTTTTCAAAATGGTTCTCTTTTTTATAAAGCAATCGCATTTCTGGCTAGTATATTTCAGAACGAACGGATATGTATTGAGCCAAGAGCTTGTGTGAGTAAATCCAGTTTTTGGCAGCAAATGTCAGTTACGCGGTTTTGCAGAATGACGCGATACACGGTTTGGTACATTAAACGACGATATATTACTCATATTTTCGAAAAGTGAAAATTAAAATCACTTAAAAATTAAAATAAGGGCCATTATATAAAATTAATAAAAATTATTCAATGTAAAGAATAGTCAAAATTGGTCAAAATGTCGCACTGCTATTATTTCGCACATAGGTATGCATAGTGTGACCAACTGTAGGTAAATGACACGTACAGTACGTAAATTTGTAGCCATGTACCGTGTACCGAAGCTAACCACAAAATCACGAAAATGTACGTAAATTGAATCGAAGAAATATTGTTGTACGTAAATTTTATCGATAGGAGCGCCCAACATACATACGTACATGCAAATTTTGACCAATAAAAACTAAAAATATTATAATGAATCAGTTGATGGAAAATGTAAACACCTCATTAAAAAATCGTCAAAATTACGATAAAATCCCCAACACTGGCAACGCTGTCTGCTGAATACTTTATTTGTGTTTTTCTTGTGTCCGTTAAGGGTGGGTAACTCAGCAAATTTATAGAAGTTGACTCAATGACTCCAACTCACTTTAGTTTAGTTCATTCAACTAACTCATTTGACTTTTTGTATATTAAACTCATTCGTATCGTAGACTCGTTTTGAGGCATAAGTGCGGTATAGCGGCCGTTGAGATAAAACAAAAATTAAAAGTGGGCGTATTGAACGCATATTTTCTTTGATCAATCAGATTTGGAGCGATGAGAAATCACAACTGAAAATCGAGACATTGCGAGATCTTTTGTTTGTTCGGTACAACATTAAAATGACTTGTACGGAATTTTTCGAATTCGTAAAGAAGCAGCTTCAAATGCTGAAAGAAATTGCATCAGATGGAAAATGCGCGTTCAGGAAAACTACTCAAGATCAATGAATTGATTACATAGGCCGNGTTACGTATTCCGGCGAATTGATAACCTCCCCTTTTTTTAAAGTCGGTTAAAAGTGTTTGAGTTCTGTTAATCTTATATAAATAAAGTGCAGTTTATGAATTTTAAAACGCTTATTTATTTATTACATACTGTACATAAAACTTGCATAAATATATTTTAAAGAGCGTATTATCTGAAGAAAATTTTCAGTATTCCGGTGATATATCTTCAGAAATATAAAACCCCCCCTAAAATATATTCCTGGGTGCGCCCCAGGGTATGCATATGTGTAAACAGGTCCGAATAGTTATATTTAAGTGTTTTTCCCTTCGAAATTGGAATATTGTGTTATTTTAATATGATTTTACTCTAATAATTCAATGAAGTGCATTAAAAATAGATAATATTTCTAAAACTACATATGTGGTTCTTAAAAAGCCTTAAAAGAAAGCAATTTCAATTTTGTGGCACTTTCATCTCCTTTTTGGCATTATTTTTGCAGTCCATTAGGCACATTTTGAAATTTTGGAATTCCATCCCAGACTCTAGTAGCATTAAACTGCGTGATCACATCTCAGCAGCTGGGCTAGTTGTGTTCAACGACACTATACCTACCAGATATGCTAGCAACTGTAGTTCCAGTCTTTTGGACTATTTTATTACTTCCGACTTGTACCATATACTTAAGTTTGACCAAATTTGCTTTATTTCGTACCATGATTTAATTTTTTGCACTGTTGATGTAGTGTTTTTAGTTGTCCAGCAGCTGGTACTGCTTTCACGTATCGTGACTTTCGTTCTCTAGACCAGGGGTTCCCAAACTTTTTTCACCTTGGCACCCTTGTTGTGCTAAAAAAATTTAGCGGAACACCTACTCTTCAAATGTCTACGAAAACAAGAAAACTCATTGCAAACTTTATGCTCCTTTAGCTTTAATGTAAGGACTGAAACTGTTTTGATGATTTCATTATTTCATTTTAGTTTATTGGGAGCTTTGAAAATTTTACCCTGAAATCATTTGACGCTGAAAGCTTGCTGGTATATTTGTTTTTAACCGGCTTCACGAGAAGGAGAAGGTTATCCATTCGTCGGAATATTTTTTTATTATTTTTTTATGTTCATATGTTACCGCATAACTTTGGACCACGGTAACCGATTACTATAATTCTTTTTTTAAAGGTGTTACCTCACAGGTGTTCCCATTCTAATTCGGTTTAAATCCGATCATTGGATCATGAATAGATTAACGATAATCTTAAATTTGTATATGGGAATTGGGGTCAGTTTTGTTTTCTGCATAAAAATTACTTGTTTATGTAAGCATTTGTTGAAAATGCAGTCTCACATAGAAGTGTAAAAGTAAGGCCCCTATTATGAGTTGCATTCGATCTTCGACTGTGGTCGGAAGTGCTGATCGAACGAATTTTTATTTGGTATTATGACACTCATTCGATGAAAAATAGCGCTTGTTCACAATAATATATTTTTTAAAAAACGAGCAAACCAAATAGTGTGCTTATACATATATACATATGTAAACTTGAACAAATTAAAAAGAAAGCTTATAAAAATGTGGTAAAAATTAGTACAACGGAGTTCTGGTTCGATGTTTTGTCAGAGGATGAGAGCTTGGTAAACTGGCCAGGAGTAGAAAATGTTTAAGAGGGTTTAGGTGTAGTCGAATATATTTTGACATAAAATATACTTAAAAAATTTGTCTACAGATCTATTAAAAACTTCCGACTGTATAAAGAGGAGTTTGTGAGCCAAATCTATTTAAGATATTTTAAAACTATCAACAGCTTACGATTTTGTTCTCAGAGATCGTGCCAACTGAGTATTGGGAATTCTNAAATATACTTAAAAAATTTGTCTACAGATCTATTAAAAACTTCCGACTGTATAAAGAGGAGTTTGTGAGCCAAATCTATTTAAGATATTTTAAAACTATCAACAGCTTACGATTTTGTTCTCAGAGATCGTGCCAACTGAGTATTGGGAATTCTTTTCACAAGTAAAACCAGGCTTTCGAGCTTGTGTTTAATATTCACGACGTTAGAACTGCATGAAATTAATACAAATTGTTTAAAATTAGTGTCCAGCCGCCAAAAAGTAAGAAAACAAATGCAAAATTGTACATATTTTAAAATTTTCTAACACTTCGCTACACCATCGAAAGCAAAATTCTCTTCGAATCGAATGGAACTCATAGTAAGGGCCTAAAAGTCACTAGTATTCAGGGTTGCCACTGACGAAAAAAAAATATTTACCATCCACTTGAAAAAAATCTACCAAATCTGGGAAATATCTACCAATAACTTTTTTATAATTATTTTAATAAAAACTATAGTTTTGTTATTTTCTTATTTATTCTAATTAAAACTATAGTTTTTTTGTTTTTTTATTTTTATTGTTTCTAAGAACTTTTTATTTAACTAGTTATACGGTATTTGAGTCATATTATTGTAATATTTTCAAAAGCGGAAGTGATGAAACTAAAGGCAACAATGAAACTTATTATTATATATATATTATTTGAAAAACTTCAACTCGAGTTATTAAAGACAAATACAGTAACTCAAAAAAATATTTTTTTTCAATATTCGAAATATTTTTCGAGTAAAATTTTGCTTTAACTAAATCCATAAAAATCGAGGGTTCAAACTATATACAACATATAGAAAAATTCCAAAAATTTTCGTCTAAATTTCGATTTTTTGCTCTGCATTTTTAGAACAATTTAAGGTATCGAGTTTTAAAGCAAATACTATTTGAGTATAGCCAACAATTAAAATTCCCGTTGATTTTTTTAATTTTTTTTCCATTGATAAAAAATGGCGTTGATTTATTTTTTTTGCGAACAATCATAGTGCATAGATTACATACCTGCCAATTTTTTCTTTATATTTAAATAATCCTTTAAAATATTTAGGCAATCAAAAGCTCCTCGGGATTCCAGTAAAATTAGTTTTTATACGTATGTAATTATTTAAAAAGTATGCAAATAAATGTATAATATATTTAAAGAAAACTACGAAAAATAAATCGGGAACGGAAAGTTCATCAAAAATCTACCAAACTGAGAAAAAATTTACCTTTTTACCAACCCAAATTTTTTCTACCAATTTTGGTAACAATTTACCAAAGTGGCAACCCTGCTAGTATTTTTAATGTAATCTTACCAACAGCAGTATTTTCTGCATACACTTGCATCCAGAACTCTCTTGGCTCCTTTCGTAGTATTTAATATTCAAAGTGCTACCTTCACTGATGTCCAGAAGGTTTTCAGAAGCTTAATTTGTCATATCAGTAGGCTTACTTTTCGGGTCACATGAAAACGAGTTTGTTAACCAGCTGAAGACATCCTTAGATTCAATGTAGGGAAAATATTCGACAATGGTTTATTCTAAACCTTCCAAGTTAACGCTGGTAATGCGCGTTGACGCTATGAAAATAATTTTTACAGCGAGACGTGCAAATAAACCCAGAAAGGAGATTGCTTCATCACGGTTCAAATCTACAAATGCGGGTGTCCCTCAGGGATCAGTTCTTGGTCCTCTTTTGTTCAGTATGTTTGTCAATGATGTGTGATTCATGTGCATGCGTATGCTGATGATATTCAGTTATATCTTTCTAATCGTATTGGTCTTGTTGAAGATTTATGTTATAAGGTAAATAGTGATATGTCTAATATTTCTTGTTGGGCAAAGAAAAATGGTTTAAGTTTAAATGCTGCAAAGCCTTTTGTCATACCAACATTATGGATTGGAACATCAGCCTTCAAAACCACTGACAAGATTAGGAACTTAGGTTTTATTATAAATAACAAGTTAAGCTGTTGCGACCATGTTAACAAAGTAGTTAGCAATATATATGTCATCTTGCGTACGTTGAGAATCTCTGCTTTCTATACACCGCAGGAAACTCGACGAAAACTGGCTTTGCAATTAATTTTACCCCACTTAACTTACTTTGAATTCGTTTACAGCAAACCTGATTCAATTTCGGCTAAAAAGATTAGTGTAGCATTCAATAATGTCACGAGGTATGTATAAATGTATGGTATAAGTTTTTATGCTCACATATAGCCATGGAAAGATAAAATTCTGGGATGTAGCATATTAAACTATTTGGCCGCAAGAAACTGCATGTTTATGTTTAAACTGCTAGAGTGGAAAGTTCCTAAATATTTGCATGATAAGCTTCAACTAACCAAATCACGGAGACATAACAGCTTGATTGTTCCTTAATATAACTCCTTACCTCTGGCCGACTGTTTTTCGTTAGCCCTGTTACACTGTGGAACTCGATTCCGGAAAGTGTCAAAACTGGACTGAATGGGAGCAGCTTTAAAAAGGAAATTCTTCAATATTTTAGCGGAATTGATATGTCTTCTTTTTTCACTATAAATAATCCTGGATTTTAAATGTTAGCTGATGTACATATAAAAGGCCACAGTGTCTTAGTTGTACAATAATCTGAAATAATAAATTGAATTGAATTGATTTAAAAAAAAATGAACCTATCGAAACCAAATTTTGCACATTAGTGTTCCACTATAAGACTCACCATTCAGGTAAATTAGCTAATATGTTGTATGACACGCCCACCGCTAATGCAAAGATTTTTCTTNGCTTTGCAATTAATTTTACCCCACTTAACTTACTTTGAATTCGTTTACAGCAAACCTGATTCAATTTCGGCTAAAAAGATTAGTGTAGCATTCAATAATGTCACGAGGTATGTATAAATGTATGGTATAAGTTTTTATGCTCACATATAGCCATGGAAAGATAAAATTCTGGGATGTANAAAAGATTAGTGTAGCATTCAATAATGTCACGAGGTATGTATAAATGTATAGTATAAGTTTTTATGCTCACATATAGCCATGGAAAGATAAAATTCTGGGATGTAGCATATTAAACTATTTGGCCGCAAGAAACTGCATGTTTATGTTTAAACTGCTAGAGTGGAAAGTTCCTAAATATTTGCATGATAAGCTTCAACTAACCAAATCACGGAGACATAACAGCTTGATTGTTCCTTAATATAACTCCTTACCTCTGGCCGACTGTTTTTCGTTAGCCCTGTTACACTGTGGAACTCGATTCCGGAAAGTGTCAAAACTGGACTGAATGGGAGCAGCTTTAAAAAGGAAATTCTTCAATATTTTAGCGGAATTGATATGTCTTCTTTTTTCACTATAAATAATCCTGGATTTTAAATGTTAGCTGATGTACATATAAAAGGCCACAGTGTCTTAGTTGTACAATAATCTGAAATAATAAATTGAATTGAATTGATTTAAAAAAAAATGAACCTATCGAAACCAAATTTTGCACATTAGTGTTCCACTATAAGACTCACCATTCAGGTAAATTAGCTAATATGTTGTATGACACGCTCACCGCTAATGCAAAGATTTTTCTAAAATTTGTTTAATTGATGTATGTGGATAAAATGCGAGTCTAATAAAAGTCTTCGGTGAAAAGCATACAGAAATGAGTATTTGAGCTCGAACTTGGGCACGTAAAGAAGATTCTTAGAGTTAAAGATCAAAGCTGTATATTTTTTAATGAAGTTCATAGCTCCGGAACATAAACTCTAAATCACGCCTGATCAAAACGAAATCAATTTTTTTTT
>NW_016159131.1:27001-32042 GCF_001687245.7 Rhagoletis zephyria
GCAAGAAACTGCATGTTTATGTTTAAACTGCTAGAGTGGAAAGTTCCTAAATATTTGCATGATAAGCTTCAACTAACCAAATCACGGAGACATAACAGCTTGATTGTTCCTTAATATAACTCCTTACCTCTGGCCGACTGTTTTTCGTTAGCCCTGTTACACTGTGGAACTCGATTCCGGAAAGTGTCAAAACTGGACTGAATGGGAGCAGCTTTAAAAAGGAAATTCTTCAATATTTTAGCGGAATTGATATGTCTTCTTTTCTCACTATAAATAATCCTGGATTTTAAATGTTAGCTGATGTACATATAAAAGGCCACAGTGTCTTAGTTGTACAATAATGTGAAATAATAAATTGAATTGAATTGATTTANTTAAAAAGGAAATTCTTCAATATTTTAGCGGAATTGATATGTCTTCTTTTTTCACTATAAATAATCCTGGATTTTAAATGTTAGCTGATGTACATATAAAAGGCCACAGTGTCTTAGTTGTACAATAATCTGAAATAATAAATTGAATTGAATTGATTTAAAAAAAAATGAACCTATCGAAACCAAATTTTGCACATTAGTGTTCCACTATAAGACTCACCATTCAGGTAAATTAGCTAATATGTTGTATGACACGCTCACCGCTAATGCAAAGATTTTTCTAAAATTTGTTTAATTGATGTATGTGGATAAAATGCGAGTCTAATAAAAGTCTTCGGTGAAAAGCATACAGAAATGAGTATTTGAGCTCGAACTTGGGCACGTAAAGAAGATTCTAAGAGTTAAAGATCAAAGCTGTATATTTTTTAATGAAGTTCATAGCTCCGGAACATAAACTCTAAATCACGCCTGATCAAAACGAAATCAATTTTTTTTTGTTTTTTAAGCAAGTGTATTAAAAAGAGAATGCAATAGCAAAAGAGTCCTGGTTTGTATTAGAGCAGTCATAAATCAGTCGTATGTCGGGTTAACATCGAAGTTTTAGTTATTGGCAAGTGAATTTTTGATCACATCTGTTCCGTGAATCAAAATTTTATACACAGTTCCAGGAAGCTTATACCATGTGTGGCAACCCGCTCAAAGGCAACACTATCGTACTCGTCAGTTTTATTGTAGTCTATTGTGAACTATTTATTCATGGTATGTCTCGACTATCAATGTTGCTGTCGCACGCCGTTAAGAGAAGCGCTGGGTGGCACTCTTCACGTGCCTCACTATCAGAGCCATTCATCTGAAACTCGCGCACGACTTGAGTACGGACTCGTGTATTGTGGCAATTCACAACTTCACCAATCGGCGCGGGGAGATATAGTCTTCATATGCGATAACGGTCTACCTAGAAACCAATGGAGCCGAGGTGTGGTAGAGCAAGTTTATCCAGGAGCGTATGGAGTGGTCAGGCAAGCAGATGTACGTACAACCAGGGGAATATCTCGTCGTGCCGCGTCGAAGTTAGCCGTGCTGGACGTGGAAGTTGGTGAATCTGATTGATTCACGGGGGCGGGGCTGCGGAAACCCGCTCAAAGGCAACACTATCGTACTCGTCAGTTTTATTGTAGTCTATTGTGAACTATTCATTGTATGTATCCAAATCGTTAAATAGTCAAATTGTAAGCTGCGGTTGTCCTTTCATTCGCTGAACATTTGGCCGAGAAGACGCAACCACGATAAATAAACTTATTTGTAATTTGTCTTGTAAAAAATTGTATTGTTAACCCTTTTACAGAAATAAACCGCAATCAATAATTACGCCATTGACCAGATTTTTTCGAGTCTTAGCCACCGAGTTTAGCGTTTACACCATGAATATGTCTTGAACAATTGGCGCTCCGTTTCCATGACAAACTTTTCAAACTGATTTGTATTTATTGGATAACCAGATGAAAGACATTTCAGTATGACACAGCAGCGACGCAAAACGTCTTCGTTAACTTTGAGACTTGTATTTCTTATTGTTCAATTAAAAAATACATATACTTTTGAAATATAAGTCCCTTGTGCTTTCTTCAAGTGTTTAGGCATATCTTGTCTACGACATTTGCCAATACTTTGCAATCCACATTTTTGCCATCCAAAGACTTCAAAATCGTCTACACCGTGCTCGAAAGCCTATCCCCCTTGTTGTCTTTGCAGGAATACCATGTTCAAAAATATAGCTTCCTGCAAATTTGCTATGAATGTAAAAATCTGAAAGAAAATTAACTTAGATTCGATTTGTGCTTTAATCGAAAATAATCGGTGTAATGGGAACATCTCTGGCAACAATTAAATATTTTTTAATTGACTAGTTACGTTTAATACGATATTTAAAGAAAAAGAGAAATAAAGGGAAAGATATATAAACAAGCTTTCAAAGAGTACATTTGAAGGAACCAAGAATTGCTTATAAGGCCTGGTTCTGAGCGGTCCATATTTGTTAAAAGTTTAAATGCAAATACGAATGCTTGAAAATTACGTTCGTCAATGAACCAAGACTTAATATCCTTGAATTTCGCTAAAAATTAATTGTTCTCACTATTTTCTTTGGCTAAATAATAAAACAAACCTGTTTCTTTCGTCTCCATAGTTATTTGGATTTTATTTAACACTTAAACAAAAAATATAGCAAAATTCGAATGGGCTTAGTTTACACGTACTTTTCATATCATATGACTTGTTTCACATGTCTTGACTTTGAAGCAGCGAAAGTACCCTTTCTTGTGTCAAATGTATGCATTCACCATAATATTTCAGTCTGGCTGGCTTCCAAAACGTACCAATGCAANCCTTTCTTGTGTCAAATGTATGCATTCACCATAATATTTCAGTCTGGCTGACTTCCAAAACGTACCAATGCAATGTTTGGATACTGTTCTAGCGCGGTATTCAAACTGTTTGTATATACAGCGTTGCGAAACATTGCAACCATATACATTGCATATTTCGGATATTTAATAAAACAATGATCACCATTTCGGAATTTTCCAATTTTTAAAACACAAATGGTAACCAAACCCAAACGAAGCATAAAATTTGTTTCTGATGCGCTGATTACTCTAGCGATACGTTTCGATAACTTTTCGGATGCGTTCCGGAAATGTATACCTTGTCAACCAATTGTAGTTCGGCGTTTGGAACACTAAACTTTGTACGTATGCAATGCAATTGACGTTTTGGAAGTCAGCCTCTATTTGCCATAAAAGGGCATTACAGAAACACGCGGCGGTGCCCGAAAGTGCTTAATTTGTGTTTCTTTGGTTGGCTCGGGAGAGCCACTTTGTGAGCGTAATGTTTGCTTCTCACTAGCCCGAAGTCGCCTGGACTATTTTTCCGGGCGAGTTTGTCAAACTGCCAGAAGAAGAGGAAGAATTTTAATCATTCAAATTTTAACCAATAAATATGTGCACATTTAGCTGTTTTTCATTGAGTGAAAAACATCAAGTGAACTATTTATTTAACGTTATTGTGTTCCCTGCTGCTCACATCTTTAATTTAAAATTTTTTGCGATTTGACGTTTAGTTTCGGGCACGAAAATGGGCTTAAAGTGTTTCTGTGGTTTGGCGCATTTTATGCACTTTTGCGAGAGCATTCCATAATTACGTTCTTTTGTCCGAAACATATCGAAAATGTAAGAAATAAACCTAATATCATTGTGATTTGTAATAAAGTGCAGTTTTTTAAGACGCTCGAGTGCAAATAGCAATATGGTCGAATTTTGGTGGCATTCAATATAAACAAAATTCATGTGTGCGCTATTTTTGTGAAATGTTAATGAAAGTTTAATTGCTTTCAAGAGTATTTTAAAACTGTTTTCCTGTTAATTTACAACTTTTATGCACAGTAACGGAACTTTAGGATCANGATGCGCTGATTACTCTAGCGATACGTTTCGATAACTTTTCGGATGCGTTCCGGAAATGTATACCTTGTCAACCAATTGTAGTTCGGCGTTTGGAACACTAAACTTTGTACGTATGCAATGCAATTGACGTTTTGGAAGTCAGCCTCTATTTGCCATAAAAGGGCATTACAGAAACACGCGGCGGTGCCCGAAAGTGCTTAATTTGTGTTTCTTTGGTTGGCTCGGGAGAGCCACTTTGTGAGCGTAATGTTTGCTTCTCACTAGCCCGAAGTCGCCTGGACTATTTTTCCGGGCGAGTTTGTCAAACTGCCAGAAGAAGAGGAAGAATTTTAATCATTCAAATTTTAACCAATAAATATGTGCACATTTAGCTGTTTTTCATTGAGTGAAAAACATCAAGTGAACTATTTATTTAACGTTATTGTGTTCCCTGCTGCTCACATCTTTAATTTAAAATTTTTTGCGATTTGACGTTTAGTTTCGGGCACGAAAATGGGCTTAAAGTGTTTCTGTGGTTTGGCGCATTTTATGCACTTTTGCGAGAGCATTCCATAATTACGTTCTTTTGTCCGAAACATATCGAAAATGTAAGAAATAAACCTAATATCATTGTGATTTGTAATAAAGTGCAGTTTTTTAAGACGCTCGAGTGCAAATAGCAATATGGTCGAATTTTGGTGGCATTCAATATAAACAAAATTCATGTGTGCGCTATTTTTGTGAAATGTTAATGAAAGTTTAATTGCTTTCAAGGGTATTTTAAAACTGTTTTCCTGTTAATTTACAACTTTTATGCACAGTAACGGAACTTTAGGATCTTTAGGAATAAAGACGACGTCAACTTCTCTCCCAGATTGTGGTGTGGATGCAAGCGCAAGCGAAGCAGTAAGCAAGATAACTTCAACACCTTATTTTTAATTGCAATAATCAAGACAAAATTTCGCCATCGTGATATTTTGAGAGAACATTAGGGCAGGCAGCAAGAGTGCTTCTCACGGAGCCACTGGTTTCGGTGAATATAACCTCCATGACCACCGTGTAGAACTACGGTTTAAATCTCATGGGCTGCTCCGTTTCTTCTAGTGTGCTACTGGAGAAGCACCGTCTGCTTTACTCAACTCTTTCATGCCTTTAAAGTCAGCGGGACGTGACGGCATCATTCCTGCTCAGCTGCAGAAAACCGCGAGCTAGCCTGTAGTGCGATTC
>NW_016159131.1:32067-42529 GCF_001687245.7 Rhagoletis zephyria
AAGCGCTGGGTGGCACTCTTCACGTGCCTCACTATCAGAGCCATTCATCTGAAACTCGCGCACGACTTGAGTACGGACTCGTGTATTGTGGCAATTCACAACTTCACCAATCGGCGCGGGGAGATATAGTCTTCATATGCGATAACGGTCTACCTAGAAACCAATGGAGCCGAGGTGTGGTAGAGCAAGTTTATCCAGGAGCGTATGGAGTGGTCAGGCAAGCAGATGTACGTACAACCAGGGGAATATCTCGTCGTGCCGCGTCGAAGTTAGCCGTGCTGGACGTGGAAGTTGGTGAATCTGATTGATTCACGGGGGCGGGGCTGCGGAAACCCGCTCAAAGGCAACACTATCGTACTCGTCAGTTTTATTGTAGTCTATTGTGAACTATTCATTGTATGTATCCAAATCGTTAAATAGTCAAATTGTAAGCTGCGGTTGTCCTTTCATTCGCTGAATATTTGGCCGAGAAGACGCAACCACGATAAGTAAACTTATTTGTAATTTGTCTTGTAAAAAATTGTATTGTTAACCCTTTTACAGAAATAAACCGCAATCAATAATTACGCCATTGACCAGATTTTTTCGAGTCTTAGCCACCGAGTTTAGCGTTTACACCATGAATATGTCTTGAACAATTGGCGCTCCGTTTCCATGACAAACTTTTCAAACTGATTTGTATTTATTGGATAACCAGATGAAAGACATTTCAGTATGACACAGCAGCGACGCAAAACGTCTTCGTTAACTTTGAGACTTGTATTTCTTATTGTTCAATTAAAAAATACATATACTTTTGAAATATAAGTCCCTTGTGCTTTCTTCAAGTGTTTAGGCATATCTTGTCTACGACATTTGCCAATACTTTGCAATCCACATTTTTGCCATCCAAAGACTTCAAAATCGTCTACACCGTGCTCGAAAGCCTATCCCCCTTGTTGTCTTTGCAGGAATACCATGTTCAAAAATATAGCTTCCTGCAAATTTGCTATGAATGTAAAAATCTGAAAGAAAATTAACTTAGATTCGATTTGTGCTTTAATCGAAAATAATCGGTGTAATGGGAACATCTCTGGCAACAATTAAATATTTTTTAATTGACTAGTTACGTTTAATACGATATTTAAAGAAAAAGAGAAATAAAGGGAAAGATATATAAACAAGCTTTCAAAGAGTACATTTGAAGGAACCAAGAATTGCTTATAAGGCCTGGTTCTGAGCGGTCCATATTTGTTAAAAGTTTAAATGCAAATACGAATGCTTGAAAATTACGTTCGTCAATGAACCAAGACTTAATATCCTTGAATTTCGCTAAAAATTAATTGTTCTCACTATTTTCTTTGGCTAAATAATAAAACAAACCTGTTTCTTTCGTCTCCATAGTTATTTGGATTTTATTTAACACTTAAACAAAAAATATAGCAAAATTCGAATGGGCTTAGTTTACACGTACTTTTCATATCATATGACTTGTTTCACATGTCTTGACTTTGAAGCAGCGAAAGTACCCTTTCTTGTGTCAAATGTATGCATTCACCATAATATTTCAGTCTGGCTGACTTCCAAAACGTACCAATGCAATGTTTGGATACTGTTCTAGCGGTATTCAAACTGTTTGTATATACAGCGTTGCGAAACATTGCAACCATATACATTGCATATTTCGGATATTTAATAAAACAATGATCACCATTTCGGAATTTTCCAATTTTTAAAACACAAATGGTAACCAAACCCAAACGAAGCATAAAATTTGTTTCTGATGCGCTGATTACTCTAGCGATACGTTTCGATAACTTTTCGGATGCGTTCCGGAAATGTATACCTTGTCAACCAATTGTAGTTCGGCGTTTGGAACACTAAACTTTGTACGTATGCAATGCAATTCACGTTTTGGAAGTCAGCCTCTATTTGCCATAAAAGGGCATTACAGAAACACGCGGCGGTGCCCGAAAGTGCTTAATTTGTGTTTCTTTGGTTGGCTCGGGAGAGCCACTTTGTGAGCGTAATGTTTGCTTCTCACTAGCCCGAAGTCGCCTGGACTATTTTTCCGGGCGAGTTTGTCAAACTGCCAGAAGAAGAGGAAGAATTTTAATCATTCAAATTTTAACCAATAAATATGTGCACATTTAGCTGTTTTTCATTGAGTGAAAAACATCAAGTGAACTATTTATTTAACGTTATTGTGTTCCCTGCTGCTCACATCTTTAATTTAAAATTTTTTGCGATTTGACGTTTAGTTTCGGGCACGAAAATGGGCTTAAAGTGTTTCTGTGGTTTGGCGCATTTTATGCACTTTTGCGAGAGCATTCCATAATTACGTTCTTTTGTCCGAAACATATCGAAAATGTAAGAAATAAACCTAATATCATTGTGATTTGTAATAAAGTGCAGTTTTTTAAGACGCTCGAGTGCAAATAGCAATATGGTCGAATTTTGGTGGCATTCAATATAAACAAAATTCATGTGTGCGCTATTTTTGTGAAATGTTAATGAAAGTTTAATTGCTTTCAAGGGTATTTTAAAACTGTTTTCCTGTTAATTTACAACGTTTATGCACAGTAACGGAACTTTAGGATCTTTAGGAATAAAGACGACGTCAACTTCTCTCCCAGATTGTGGTGTGGATGCAAGCGCAAGCGAAGCAGTAAGCAAGATAACTTCAACACCTTATTTTTAATTGCAATAATCAAGACAAAATTTCGCCATCGTGATATTTTGAGAGAACATTAGGGCAGGCAGCAAGAGTGCTTCTCACGGAGCCACTGGTTTCGGTGAATATAACCTCCATGACCACCGTGTAGAACTACGGTTTAAATCTCATGGGCTGCTCCGTTTCTTCTAGTGTGCTACTGGAGAAGCACCGTCTGCTTTACTCAACTCTTTCATGCCTTTAAAGTCAGCGGGACGTGACGGCATCATTCCTGCTCAGCTGCAGAAAACCGCGAGCTAGCCTGTAGTGCGATTCACTATCTTTTAACGATACGATTGTCGGATTATTACTTTACGATTTTTGATGTTTGCAGTAACGATTTTGCGATTCCCTAACTTATCCTTAATGACACTAAACACCTGACTTTCGCTTTTTATTTAAATTGATAGCACGTGGCACCTCTGTGAAATGAAATGTCAAATTATACGAAGAGCACAAAGAGGAATACGAAAAAAACAATTACATTTGTGTTCGCCGCCCGCCAATTTAAATTGTCTGTCCGACAAAATTTAAGATTTTTGAAAGATGTAAGTATTATAAAAGAGAATATGCACGTTTTAAACTATGATTTATGCATAAATATGTTTACTATCGATTTAGAATGAGTTCAACAAGCCAATGTGCAGCAAAGAGGAGCCGCGCTTCAGGCGAGCAAATTGGAAGGCTGCTGGACTACTTGTCGGAGTGCCCGGGACTAGCAGCGGGCAAATTCCAAAAAATGCACGGCAAGTCTGAGAGCGACAGGAATTGGAGTGAGTTGGCGGCAAGTGTAAATACCATCGGCGGAGCTGTTAAGACTGTCGAACAATGGCAAACAGTAAGTATATGTTTTGGAATTATTTGACGAGGAGCTGGGGAACTATTTAGTAATTTGCCCAATAATTTCGGGCTTGTGTGCCAAACAATTTTTCACGCCATCAGCAAAATATGGATCAAAAATCAATGCGACTTTTAAGCCACTTCAAATTTACACATTATAATACTAAAATTTATAAGTCTGTAAAACTGTATACCGAAAACTTTTCTCCGAAAACTTTGCTCCAGGATATCTAGCATTCACATTTAAAATTTTCAGATGTGGGTCACATATCTACATATGTACATATATATAAAAATTCCCTCTTACCATTTGTACATTTATTGAGTGGTAACCATGGTGGTTTACATAAGCCTCCTCATGGTTCTTCGAGCTCAAAATAGCGATATGAGAGCAGTCGATAGCCCCAATAGTGCCTGCAACGAAAGGTGAGGAGGCGGAAGCGAAAATTTCCTTTGCGGCTTGCCGCTCCGCTTGCGTCATTGGAAATCGTACCTTGGAGCAGAACATATTATGATAAATAGCATCCGTCACGCGGTGTATGGACCGGCTTATCGATGAGTGGCTCATCGATATTCCCCACTGTTCACCTACGGGCCGTTGGAAGCATCCTGTCGCAAAAAATCGTAGGGCAGCTAGAACCTATCCAAGCACAATCGAAAAGTATTTAAATTTGCATTAAAACCAAAAAGTTTTGTAAGTTACCTGTTTTTCCGTCTTTATTGCGGTTACTCTTGAGCCTCTTAGATGCCCATCAAGCTGCCAAACTAGGTCATCTGCCATGTTTGGACTTAAGCGATACAATTTCTTGAACTCCGTTGGTCCTAAATGAAATGGGTTGTCCACATTTCTCAACACACGTCGATTCACTGTTGAAGGACTAGATTCCCGCTCGCTCCGAAATAGGGTGTATCCTAAATACTCGAAACCATTTTTAAAAGAAAGCGCAACTAAAAACTTGAAATTTCGATTATGTTAACGACACAAAATTTTTTGTCGAGAACTTAGCCACAATCGAAACGTTAACGATAACAGCTGATTTTGTCAAAGCGAATTTCGTTAGCGAAACTTTCAATGAATAGCAAAATCGATAAAACTTACTTTTAGCTAACTTAACGATGAGAAAAACGTTAAAGTAGCGTAGTGAATCGCACTACTGGAGGAAGGTGAGTGTCCATTTTATACCCAAAGCAGGAAGTCATCTCACGTATCCACGAAGGACTTCACGCTAATTAGTCTCTCATTCTTCCTACTTAAGACGTTGGAGAGGCAAGGGAGACTTTACCTTAGGGTTTTTTGTAACAAATTACAACAAAAATTTGCTTCAGCTTTTGCTGAAAGGTGAATAAAAGCTCTGTCTACATTAGGGCGGGCCAATTTATGGAGATTTTTCAACTATGCGCGTATAGCACAGAACGGTTCTACGAGTAATTCCAAGAAAATTTGGCGAAGAAACGATGGGTCTAAAATCAATTTGGAGTTCGCCAAATTGCAAAAATTAGTTTCTTAGCATTTTGCTATAGTGTTGTACAGAAGTGCTTAAATTTTGTATAAAAAAATGCTGTAAGGAATTTTTCGGTATGAGGAATCCAATTATGCACTTATCTATTCCTTAAAACTTTCATCAGAGGCCGAAACAGTGAAAATTTTAATATTTTGTTCGAAATGTGCTTTCGCAATTTGGCAAACTCCAAATTGATTTTAGAACCGTGGTTTCTTCGGAAAATTTGCTTAGAACTATACGTAGAATCCTCCTATGCTATACGTGCATAGTAAACAAAAAAATTTACCCTCCGCAGTGTACATTTATAGCGCATAATTTTAAAAATGCCAAATTTTGAGTTGTGTCTCTTTTAAAGACGGTGTGCGATGTACATGTACACACGCTATTACGCATGCGTATATTGTCACACTATTGCATTTCGCTTCACAGTTGAAATGAAATTGTGAAATTTCCTTCGTCATTGCAATACATTATCTCGTTGTTTTGAAGGAAAGCAATTCNCGTATATTGTCACACTATTGCATTTCGCTTCACAGTTGAAATGAAATTGTTAAATTTCCTTCGTCATTGCAATACATTATCTCGTTGTTTTGAAGGAAAGCAATGTTGTACATTAATTCAGTAATTTCAGTATTCTGATAAAAATCGAACACTAAATGTGGATATCTAAACATTAATTAATAAATAATAAATATTTATGACATACAATAATTACAGTTCTCGATAATCAATTCTAATTACTGATCCGATAATGCGCTGCATTTAACTCCAAACTAGGGATGTTGCGAATGTGGAATTTTAGACATCCGCGGATGCGGATACGGATGTCTAACAGCTAATATCCGCGGATGCAAAGGCGAATGCGGTTGTCAAGTATTTTTAAGAAACAATTAAATTAAGTTATTTAGAAAAATAAAAAATGGAAAAGTAAGTAATTTTTAANAAACTAGGGATGTTGCGAATGTGGAATTTTAGACATCCGCGGATGCGGATACGGATGTCTAACAGCTAATATCCGCGGATGCAAAGGCGAATGCGGTTGTCAAGTATTTTTAAGAAACAATTAAATTAAGTTATTTAGAAAAATAAAAAATGGAAAAGTAAGTAATTTTTAATAATGTTTATTTTATTTAGTATTTACTTGAATTTAAAAATTGGAACATAATATTTAATAAAAGGTAATAAGAATTGCATCGTGGCTGAAAATGTCGGATGTATCCTACTAACTTTCATCTTCACTTGAGGAATCTAGCATAATGGCGAGGTCGTTGTTTAAACACCGCTTACAAGTCAAACCAGATCGGTCAGGTTTTTCCAAAGCTTTTTAAAAATAATTCTTCGTTCTCATTCCTTTGGCTGCTTCAGAATTTGGGGAAACTGTAACGTCATCAGCGTTTTTTTTTTATTTTAGTTTTTGTAATTCATTTTTAATAGTTTCTACTGTGACTGGTTTGAAAGATTTGTCCTTATAGCGATTATTATTATTTTGCAGGAATGAAAATTTTGAACAAAATTCTGTTTTCAAAGTCGTGGCTGCCAGCCGAATCGGCTCAGAATATTTTTATATTTTTTTTCATTTGAATTATTGGAATCATAGGGTCTCATACATTTACGTAATTCTTAGCAAATTAAAGGTCAACCTATAGCTTTTTAATTATTTGAGCATTGATTCTCTTTATAGCCAAACTTTGAGTTTGAAACTTTGAAAAAATATTGCCCGACAAGTAAACAAAATTATTGTTTTTGAAATGTTTGCTAAAAATAAATTCCCCAAAGAGCCCCATTCGAAATGGTTGAAACATATACATACGTATATGTAACATCAAAAGCAAATCACGAAAATTTGGTTTAAAATTACAGTGCCCACTTTCTTCTTTTATGTGTAGTAGCTTTTTTAAGACTGGTCCAAAAAAATCATAATACTGAAAGAAACCAATACAGGTATTTAAGGCATAGAAAACCAAAAAAAAAAATAGTATTAAAAGGACAAAGTTCCCTTTAACGTACGTCAAAGGTCAAATAGAAGCGGGAACTTGTATGACTGCCCATCGNCTGAAAGAAACCAATACAGGTATTTAAGGCATAGAAAACCAAAAAAAAAATAGTATTAAAAGGACAAAGTTCCCTTTAACGTACGTCAAAGGTCAAATAGAAGCGGGAACTTGTATGACTGCCCATCGCATTGATAGCTCGGTTATATAGCTTTAGAAGTAATATGATAAGATACACTCTTCTCAAAGTTGATATCTGTATATGACATTTAACCAGTTTTGTTGCACAAATATTCCCATGTGCGACGCCCGGGCAACACGACAATAGGCAAAAAATATTGGCTACAATCTGTCATTTTGCTTGTCAGATATGCGTTTTATCGGTGCACTTGCACAACATTCGCATTCGCAAAAGCTCCGCATTGATTATTGCGAATACGAAAGCGAATGGCAAAATCAATGCGGAAGCTCCGCGGTTGCGAATGCGAATGCGAATATTCGCAACAAGCCTGCTCCAAACTATCGCTGGCTTCCGGACTATAAAGTGTGTTGCGTGTATTTGTATGTACATGCATACGCACATGCCTGCATACCCAGTAGAAATAGGTTGTATGCATTCATGACGANCTGCTCCAAACTATCGCTGGCTTCCGGACTATAAAGTGTGTTGCGTGTATTTGTATGTACATGCATACGCACATGCCTGCATACCCAGTAGAAATCGGTTGTATGCATTCATGACGAATGCTTGCTATATGAGTGAATTAGTGTGAACAATTCATGCATAGTCATGAATTTCCACAAATAAATTCAAAATCCATCGAACTGCAAACGTACGTACGTTGGTGTTGTTTTAAGTACATTTAAGTACATAAATTTGAAGTGGAATTTTTGTAATATTTTCAGTCTTGTACAAAATGTTTAGTGAACGGACGTGTTGTGCGATACTATTTTCAGCACTAACGGGCTTTTACAAGATATGCATTTGCATATGTAAATGCTACTTTTTTGTATGTTCCCCGTATATTAAAATGTATCAGAAAAGTAGCATTTACATATGGGGATCTTGTAAGAATGCTGTAATACTGTTCCATTAATGCGTTTTTGTATGTTTGAAACATGAATACAGCCATATGCATACAGCAGTATTACAAGTGTATGGTTAGAGTACGCATACGCTCTGCNCCATATGCATACAGCAGTATTACAAGTGTATGGTTAGAGTACGCATACGCATTNCAGCAAGCTCATGCCACCAACAGCGATGTCGTATGCATAAAATTTCTACTAGCTATATACGAACGAACATTTGTGTGAGGTACAAGTGCTTGTATCAAAAGTAACGATACGAAAGATACGGGTGTTGAATGGATTAGTAGTACATACGGATATCCAAATTTTCGTTTCTTTTACAGCCCTAGCTAGCTTCTCAAGCAGAATAATTTAGTAAATAACGCATCATGAAACTTTTCTTTGAGTTGTGGTGAATTATATCCATAATTTAATTAAAGACAATATGCTGAATACTCTAAATTAAACAATGACATTCTTGGTTGTTGTGAATGACTTTGAATGCTGGTAATGCTGCCCATATTAAAGTAATGCGTTATTGAAGCGAAAGGGTAAGCGATTCTCATCGCTTATTTCGATTCCATTTTTATTTCTGTGGTAATCTATCGCATTCTGCAAAAATTTCGCGACTAAACTCAAAAGAGAGTATTCCGAGATTACTCTCAATCGGGTACAATTGGGCATTAAATAGTCGAAACTACTCTCATACGGGTATTATTGGAGATCAATTAGTCCGCGGTTACTATTAACGGCTTAATGATATGTACGCACTTAGTCAATGTAATTTCATGTGCGGCGTTGGCACATAGAGATAATATTTTCTTAATGAACATGAGAACCCTGGTTTGAATCGCAGCTGGCGCAAATTTTATTCTTATTTTTAAAAAGCGGCTAGTCGCTTTTAATACCCGTTCGGGTATAAAGGTGAACAATTAGTCTCCTCATAGGAAATTCTCCAACAAAAGCGAACAGTTCATTCCATATAAAGTGGTCAAAAGTGGTATTAGTCGCATGTTCCTTTGGTATCGCTCCCGGAGTCATCCGGGATTAGTTGAATTTGTTACAGGGCACTATGGTATTTCGGTTGACACTATTGTCAATGTTTTGCGCCCATTTTCCAAAATTTTATCATAAACGTATTTCTTCGTAAAGAATTGTTGCAAGCATCAATTTTGAATAAATTAGCTTTAATATTTACTGATTTATCGAAGATTTAGTATTTCTCTAAATTACCGTTATATGGGATGTGGGCGTGGTTATTGTCGGATTTTTTAAATTTTCGGCCATTTAGTATGCTGTATCAAGGCCAACAACTGTGCTAAGTTTGGAAGAAATTGGTGCAGCGGTTACCAAGATATACACATGTAACCATAAGTGGGCGTGGCTACGCCCATTTTCTAAAAATTTATAATATTCTTATTTTTCGTCTNAGTAGTTACTAAAATATCGCAGTTTTCGTATTTCTGGAAATTACCGTTATATGGGAAGTGGGCGTGGTTACAGTCCGATTTCGCCCATTTTCAATACCAACTTACCTTGGATACATCGAAACCTACATACCAAATTTCGTTGAGATATCTAAATTTTTGCTCGAGTTATCGTGTACACGGACGGACGGACAGACGGACAGACGAACAGACGGACAGACATGGCTTAATCGACTTCTCTATTCATTCTGGGCATTTATGTATACATTTGTCTATATCTATCTCGATTCGTTTTGGCTGTTACAAACAACCGTTATGTGAACAAAATTAATATACCCTTGTGCACAAGTGCGCTCGGGTATAAAAATTAATGAGTATCTACTTCCTTGGGCAACGGGCCTTTTAAAGTAGCTGGTAGGAAGGTACGTAAAAACGTCACTTACCTAAGTTGAACTCGAAGTGCTTGTTTTTATATATCATTTACAGAATATTGTTTAAAGTCAAGATTACCTGACAGTGGCAGACACTCTCCCTCGGCGGTAACTTCCGCCAGACGCTTTGTTCGCAAAAAATGCGGAAACTACACTGGTCGACGGCCAAAATTTACCAGAGACGCCGTTATGAAATTCGTATGTAAAATCACCCCCTGATTCCGAAAATCAAGGTTATTTTTAATTTTATGGTACCGTTTTTGAGATATTTGCAATTTACCGTTTTTGCAAAAAAAAAAATTGGGTCCACTTTATCATATATATCTCAAGAACGAATTAAGCAATTCCAAAACGGTTTGAAGCTTTTAAAAGGTAATAAAATTTTCTATAAACTGTGCATACAACACTTTTTGCTAGGC
This sequence comes from Rhagoletis zephyria, assembly GCF_001687245.7. Classification (NCBI taxonomy): domain Eukaryota; kingdom Metazoa; phylum Arthropoda; class Insecta; order Diptera; family Tephritidae; genus Rhagoletis; species Rhagoletis zephyria. The sequence continues at coordinate 42,441 of NW_016159131.1, forward strand.
CCTGTAGATTCAAAGATAACGAACAATCATTACCGATTTTTTCAATTTTTTTTGTAAAAATATAAAAAAAATTGTACTTTGCGGGGAAG
>NW_016159131.1:44599-74186 GCF_001687245.7 Rhagoletis zephyria
TTTCGAGATCCTTCCCCGCAAAGTACAATTTTTTTTATATTTTTACAAAAAAAATTGAAAAAATCGGTAATGATTGTTCGTTATCTTTGAATCTACAGGGCCTAGCAAAAAGTGTTGTATGCACAGTTTATAGAAAATTTTATTACCTTTTAAAAGCTTCAAACCGTTTTGGAATTGCTTAATTCGTTCTTGAGATATATATGATAAAGTGGACCCAATTTTTTTTTTTGCAAAAACGGTAAATTGCAAATATCTCAAAAACGGTACCATAGAATTAAAAATAACCTTGATTTTCGGAATCAGGGGGTGATTTTACATAAGAATTTCATAACGGCGTTTCTGGTAAAGAGAAAAAGTTGAAATTTGTGGTCCAGTGCTATCTATCCCAAATTGTATATACCTATAATATTTAGGGAACTATTTTAATACTTTTTGTAAACAGCCAGGCCAATCAGATGGGCCAAGCCTCCTCCCAGATACAATAAAAGTAAATTTTTTAAGGAAATTTCAGCATTAAATTATGTAGCTCATACGCCACGCATCCACGCGTTCCATCAAACTTAATAGCGGAAAAATAACTATTGTTCCCATTAAACCTAATGAACTAGAACCAGTTTTATATAAGAGAGTGATATTTGTCACGATGCGATAATTGTCATTTTTGTAATTTATTAAAAATATTTCCCGTCACACTGATACTCGTTCATCGTTATCTGAAAGATTTATGTACCAATATAATGCTATAGGTCAGGGTATTTAGAATTGAGTAGATAAATAGAGAATAATATGGTTTTTACGGGTGACAAGCAGGCTCGCTTATTTGGATAAACAGCCTTTATTTGCATTAACTCATGCTCCTTCCTCTTTCAAATGGGCATAAGCAGCCACAAAATTTTTGGGAATTAACCCGAATCAGGGGAATTTTCGATGACAACACTGGTAAAAACGGCCAGCTGTTGTCTTTTGTACAAGTATGCAAACAAAGGAAGCGAGTTTGGCGTCCACGGTAACCGAGTGGAGAGAGTTGCGTGCAGCAAGTCTGTAGGTGGCCGGTTTGCTCCTCGGTTGGAGCGATTGCAAAAAAAAACTTCTTCTTTTTATACTTTATTTAATTTTTTTGATTTTATTCGATTTATATACTTAATTTAATTTTATTTTATTTTCATTTCTTTTATTTTATATCACATTTTTATTTTACTATTAGTTAATTTTAATTTTTAGAGTTTAATTTTATTAAAAAGTCAACAACTAACTGAAAGCAACGTTAAAAAAATATAAAACTAATAAATGAATGAATAAAAAAGAAATAAATGAAAATTCTACTGGCCGTGGGACTCGAACCCACGACCTTGCCGCTCGTTAATCCGCATTACTGCTCGTTAATCCGCATTACTGCCGTCTGTCAAGGCACAATTTTAATCAGATCAACTGGCCCGTTAATAAGTATCAACACTGCCGTCTGTCTGTGCTTTTTGTTGGTGTATCTTGCATTGTTCGTTGCATTGTACATACAAACAGCACCATAACAAAGACTATTGAAATAAAGTGATTTTATGGTAATGGCGTTTGCGAAACGAGGCCCAAGCAAAATAGTTTCTTCTTTTTATGCTTGTGCAAGTTTTACATTGTATGAATCAACTGTATGGCATACGTACACATGTGTATGTATCTTTCAGTATGTTAAACACTGTATTGCACCAATTTGCCAAACGACTTCGAATCCGTTCTGGGGAAAAATTTGTGCCCGCGCCTATCTCAAATGAAGATATATTGAAAATGTGCTGATACAGGGCCTTTTTAACCGAATTCTGGGATAGGGCGTTCTTCAATCGAATTCTGAAGTAGGGGGTTCTTGAAAAGTTTTCTGAGAAGCGGCCTTTTCGAACTGACAGCCGAGATAGGCCGATCTTCCACTAAGTTGTCGATATATTCTCCCAAAAAAAATTTAACTAAACGGGAATTCTACATTAAATTAAAATAATTCTGAGATAGAACGTTCCTCAACCAAATTCTGGAATAGAGTGCTCTTGAAAAGTGGCATTTGACAAAGTGTGCCACTCGTTGCTCATCTACAAACTTGATCTTCTTGGTCTTCCACCTAATTTTCTACGTTGGATCTCTTCATACCTCTATGATAGATCACAAAGGGTAATGTTTAAAAATACTATCTCTGACGTCATTGATGTTACTTCAGGAGTCCCTCAAGGTAGCCACCTAGGCCCGGTTCTGTTCTTGCTTTTTATAAATGATATTTCTACAGATATACAATTTTCCAAAATTTTAATGTATGCAGATGATGTAAAGCTTTATAAATCGTACGTTTCAATTAAAGAAAGGTCTTTGCTACAATCAGACTTAGACAGCATGGGTTACTGGTGTCAAGTAAATCTTATGCCTCTGAATCTTAAGAAATGTAAAGTAATGAGCTTCTCGCGAAGAGCTGTTCATCCCGCTTCTTATACAGTAGGTACCATAACCTGGAACAGGTATACAATTTTGTGGACCTTGGTATCACAATGGATCCTAAGCTTAATTTTAATCTTCATATTAATGTGACAGTCAACAGGCTAAAGGTGTACTTGCATTTGTGAAACGATGGTCAAAAGAATTTTGTGACCCTTATATCACTTTAACCCTGTTTACAACATTAGTTAGGCCAATTCTGGAATACGGTTCGGTGGTTTGGAATCCAAGGTATCAAATTTACTCAGACAAGATAGAATCAATTCATAAACAATTCCTACTTTTTGCTTTAAGAAATTTCCGTTGGGATTCTCAATATAACCTTCCACCTTATACGAGCCGATTAAAACTTATTAATCTTCCTACACTTTCCAGCCGCAGGCAAATGCTTGGTAAAATTTTTATAGTTAAATTACTAACAGGCTCAATTTCAAGTCCGCTTCTTCTTGGCGAAGTTAGCCTTAATGTTCCCTCCCGGGTATCAAGACACTTTTGCCCCCTATTTCTGAAAGCTTGTAAAACTAATTTTGAATTGCATGACCCACTCCGTTGCTTATGTCAGGATTTTAACTCTCATTCTAGCACGTTTGATATATCAGATCCGCTTTACAGCATTAACAAATCTATACTGTCCTCTCTCAATAAATGAATCATTAAAATAAAGACATAAAATCGGCTGATGAATTTAGTTCTGTAGCTGAACAGTTTTAGATCTCGACACTTAACAAACTCCTGCCTACCGGGACTCGGATTGAAAATACTAGTTCCGTACGTCATGCGGACTGCGCCCCTCGTGCGGACGGGTGGGAATGGAGGGTAAAAACCGTTGGGATATTATTATTATTATTATAGGGCGTTTTCCACTCAGGTGTCGATATGTACCTTATCGTAAAACAAAAACCGTACTAATCCAAGATTGAAGCTGTATGCAAAATCAACAAGCAATGGCAATGTATACTTCCTGAAAGGACATTTTAAGCAAGCATTATAGATAGATAGGATCTCCTAACTTTCAGTGACTGAAGACCAAGTTGTTTTCTTCTTGACTCATATGTCGGAATACCATTTGGCCAGGGCATTCTATTGAGCACGAATTTGGAAAACTTTTTGAACCATTTCAATTTTTTATGAGCATGAATCATAATAGGGGTTCCAGATAACTACATCGTACTCAAGAATACTGCGGACTAGAGCTACGTACATAGATTTCAGAGTGAGGTGATCTTTATTAATAACGTAATCCACATGTAGGAAAATGTTAATTTGCTGTTAAAAACAATTCCAAGATCCTCGCTTTCCTTTTTCAAAAAGGAGCTTCGCGTAAACGGCATCACACAACATTTTCCAACGTAAAGGTTCAGATGGTTTACAACTCACCAAGTTAAATAATTTTGCAGTTTTTGAGCGTCAGAAATGTCTTTTATAATGCGAAATGATTTCACATCATCAGCAAATGCTAGGAATTTAGAACGAGTAAAACGTGAAGGTAAATCGTTTATAAATAACAAGAACAGTAGAGGACCAACATGCGTCCCTTGTGGAATGCCTGATGTGCATTAATGATAGTGTTGGATCTTGTAGCGCAGATTTTCTTCACTACTAATTTTCTATTATGTTAAAAAATAACTCTTGATTCAATATCGGTCCTAATGTTAAATGCAGGGACGGTAAATAACAGCTACTTTTTCAACAGTTATACTTGGAAAGATATTTTAAAGTCGAAAATAAAAGTCTTTTCCTAATAATAACAAAACCGCTTATAGAAATTAAACAAGTTTGGAATCAGTTGAAAGAGGACTAAAACAGCTTTAAAACTGAACTGTTTAAACGAGGAGAGCCAGCGGAAAGTCAGCTAGTTATTGAAATATATTTCAATAAAAAATGTTTTTTAATTACCATATAACAAACATTGGGTCAGATATATGCATTTCTTTTGTATTGGATTATAAAAATACATATAAATAGAAGTGGTAACCTTGGTTCGTTATTTCTGTTTAAAAGCTATTTAAGTCCTCTTTCATTTGGTACCACATTTTTTAATTTGGATAAGCGGTGTGTTTGCTATCCGGAAAGACTTTTATTTCAGACTTAAAAAATATCTGGCCAAGTTTAACTGTTGACAAAAAAAAAATTGCTATTTATGGTCCCTGGTTAAATGGCATTAGTGTTTTGTCTATAAAAGACCATGAAATAGTTGGTAAATTAAAGTCACCCATGACAGTGATTTTATTATCAACAATGAGACAAACTTCTATGGAGCTAATATTATTTATATCCTGCTCATATATAAAATAGTATTAAGAATACTTGACCTAACTGTTAGTAAAACTACGCTTCCACGTTCACAACCACTTGCAAAGGGATATCGGTCATGACGATAGACTGAGTAATGATCATCTACGAGTTCAGCGCTAGAATTATCTTTATGAAGCCAAGTTTCTGTAATTGCGATAAAGTCATATTCATTTAATTCTTATATGGTCAGTCAGACTTAATGAAATATTTAAACCGTGTTTGGGAGAAATCGATAAACCGATTTGACGTCGATGCGAGTTTACCAGACCGACGTCGAATCGAGTTCATTATGAACTGGTACCTGTTTGGTGGCAAATTGGGTGAATACCGCTTTCATGGAATTTGACTGTATGTATTGCTTTTTCTTTTCACTCTTATTTACATTCTTTTAGAGTTTGTTATATCCGATTTGTTATTTTGTTTCTTTGGCTTGTCATTTTAAGTCAAATTGATGGTTATTCTGCTTCTTTGTAGTTACTCTGGTTGTTGCCGCTTCTTTATCAACTTAGTAAAGAACTGTTTACTGACTATATTTTATACATATTTGCACAGCTTCATGGCAACAACTATTAACATAGTAGTGGCAACAAAGTTGAGATGAGATGAGACATTGTCGTTGCATATCAGCTGCAGTAAAAGCAACAGCTTTGTCAACACATTTACCATGTTTGTCAGCGCATCTATCAAATTCCCCCATATTTTAGCTCATAAACTAACTTGCATGGACTGGAAAGAAAGCCACAAATATATATGTACATTAGGGTTGATCAGTTTTTTTTTTAATATGCGCGTACCTATAGCATGGAAGGATTCTACGTGTAATTCTAAGCAAATTTGCCGAAAAAACCGTGGGTCTAAAATCAGTTTTGAGTTTGCCAAATTGCGAAAATATGTTTCGAGGAATATTAGAAAATTTTCACTTTTGCGCCCTCTGGTGGAAGATTTAAGAAAAAGATAATTAAAATGGAATCCTCATACCAAAAAAAACCAATAGTATGTTTTTATTCAAAATGCTAAGAAACCTATTTTTGCAATTTGGCAAACTCCAATTGATTAGAATTACACGTAGAATCTTATTGTGTTATGCGCGCATAGGCGAAAAAATCTACTATACAAATTGACCCGCCCTAATGTATGTACATACAGTATGCGGAAAAAATATTTTCACTTGCAAATTTTGGACGCCCTGGCCTTTTATTTGCCGAAACTCGCTATTCAGTTCGTTAAGCCACAATAGACTTACGATCATCTGTACGTGATTTTATAAATTTTACCCCACAACTCGTACATGGCAAATTATCGCCATATTTCGGTAGGTTAATAATTGCTTCCCGTTTTTAACTGGTCAAATATTTAGAATTTCCCATTTCTCTGCAAAATTTTTATATTTGAATTAAAAAAGTGTATCTACAGAGTACGGTTAACGAATTAAATAATATAAATGAGAAAAAATCTATCATCTGGCTGGGATTTTAAGGCACTAAAAACTAAAAAGCAAAATAAGCTTTGAAATAATGAAAACATACATGCAGTGGTCAAAAAATTATAGCGGAACCACTTTTTGCCAAGTTTTAACATATTATTTTTGTTGCTATTTAATTTTGGTTATATTTTTTANTTTGAATTAAAAAAGTGTATCTACAGAGTACGGTTAACGAATTAAATAATTTAAATGAGAAAAAATCTATCATCTGGCTGGGATTTTAAGGCACTAAAAACTAAAAAGCAAAATAAGCTTTGAAATAATGAAAACATACATGCAGTGGTCAAAAAATTATAGCGGAACCACTTTTTGCCAAGTTTTAACATATTATTTTTGTTGCTATTTAATTTTGGTTATATTTTTTATGAAAATATAGTTTATTCTTTAACTAGTCTTTTCCACCCGCCCAGGCAGTGCGGCTCTGGACCTCGGCCTTGCAGACCGCCTGCCCAGCACGATATCCAGCGATCCTGCTGCTCGGAATCTTGTCCATTCCGACAGCCGCGACAACTGCAATAACTATATTTAAGAAATAATAATAATAATAAAAAAATTTAAGCATTCCCGCAGAAATTTTAAATTTAATAGTAGTTTGTAAGATTTGAAATCTTTTTGTTAGTTGCGAAAGAAAGATTCAATAAATAAATACATATTATAAAAAAAAAACTTTAACAAAACAAATGTAAATCCAAGCTTCTAAATTTGTGCTGTTTTAAAAATTCTAAAAAATCAGTTGTTAGCCATTTGAAACTTGTACTTTGTTCTACTTTGTACTTTGCTCTACTTGGATTCTTCCAAGGGCTACAAAACTGCACACGCAGAAATTTTACGAAAATTTTTTGATTTTTTATAATATTGCATAAAGTTTTAAGGCTGTGAGTGACTCTCGATTAGTACATTTTTATATAAGGCTATTGGTACAATATATAAAAAAAATGGGACGACAATTCTGTTTTGTAGTCAGAAGAATAGTACAATACAGCGATATTCTATTGAAAAATTTTAACAAATTATTTTTTTGTGATTGGGATAAAAAACATATTTGGGTATTCCCACCGTTGGGATATGATTTTCACCAAATTTTGGGCAAATTCCCAATCGTGTGGCATTACCTTTAAACTTGTATTTACCCGGATGTTGTTGGAGAATGAACTGTATTTTTATAAAACACTAACCAAAATTAAATAAAAACAAAAATAATATTTTAAAACTTGTCAAAATTTGGTGCGGCAATAATTTTTTCGACCACTGTACATAAGTTGACAACGATTACTCGGCTGTGCTATCATAGTAGCACAATGCCACTAAGTGCATTTTAAAATTTTTTCATGCGATTATCGCGAAGCATTGATTGAAGGAACTAAAGATCATCTCGGCATCTACAGATACTCAACTCCAATTCAAAGCTCGTTCAATTAAAACTTGTTAAAGATCAATTGCTGCAACGTGTATACATTAGGGATGCAAATTTTGAGGAGTAACATCTATCTTTCGATGCATTGGAAAAATCAACATCGATGCAGGCCCCGGGACTCCTTTTGACCATGATTCTCTACTTGGTATCTCTGTGTGATATCCTTTACTGAAAGTGAGTCTGGTTACGCAGTAGTCTATTTTTTTCGGTAAGTTTTGGTTATTGAGAGTGACAGTATGACCATTCATGGCCTTTGTGGGTCTTGTCCGCAAGGCACGACTTACATAGACTTTAGCATAGAACACTCGTCTCTTGCAGGCAATTTATCTCCGTCGACGTAATAGGTAATACTTAACACTTTTCGCTCCTTATAACACTCATTACCAAAAAACATACCTGTACAATTTCCACAGTGGTTAAGCACTTTGTGTGACATTTTTGTATTTCCGGAATAAAGTTCACGTAAAAGCAAAAGAAGCACAAACAACGTTATAGCTCACTCAAAACCAACTCATAAATAACTGTATACAGTGAAATGCCTGTATTTTTTAACTTTTGACCTTACGAAAAAATCGAAGATCACAGCACTAAAACTAAAAAAGAAAACACTTTACTCAAAAAACCCTGGATAGCGGATTTTAATATTAAGCTTTATAAGATCTAATAGCAATATCTATACTAATACATATATGTATATTTTGAAAGCCGTTTTTTTGTGTTCGAGAACGGATAAACCGTGGCACCTCCCATACAAACCGAACTTTTCATACGGCATATCTCTGGAAGTGTTCATGGTAGAGTTCTAAAACTTGATATGGAGATATATGAAATCAATCGCATACTCTAGGAGAATAATTGGAGCTATTGGAAAAGTAGGCGTGGCACTTCCCATATAAACCGAATCTTTATACTGCATATGTCTGAAAGTCTTCATGGTAGAGGACTGGAATTCGGTATTGAGGTATATGAAATCAATCGCATACTCTTTGAGGAAAATTGGAACTATTGAAAAAAGGGCCATGGCACGTCCCATACAAACGAAATTTTTCATACGGCATATCTCTGGAAGTGTTCATGGTAGAGAGACTTTTACGAAGTACAAAACGATTTATTCATGCCCGGCTTTATTTGATTTCGACAGTTTAATACAATAAAGTACACAAAATATTATAACTTTTATTTGGGTATATTGTAAACCATTAAAGCGAGTACATATTCAATTATACCAGACCTGTTAAATAATCTATATATATATAAATGTGAATGTCTGTTTGTTTATTACCTTATATTTTGAACCACGACATGGAATCGCACGAAAACTTTCAAACTTATTTGTTTTTACCCCGGGAAGGTTATAGGTAAGGTTTTATTTACAAATGTGTCGTAAATTTCGCAAGGGGGCGTGGCACCTCCTATAGGCCTGCAAATATTTAATCAGCTATAACTGGAAACGCTTATTCTGAGGTGTATATAAATGAGTCTATAAAAGGGGGCGTGGCACATCCCTTGGGCGTGGAATTTGGTTTCAGCTACAACTTTGGAACCATAAGTCACAGGAATTTGAAATTTAATATGAAGTCATATCGTCGTTTAAAGTGCAAAACCGCGTATCAACAAAATCCAAAACCGCGTATCAGCAAATTGCAAAACCGGGTATGTGAAGTTGTAGAAATTATTTTCTAGAGCGTAAAAACACTCATATTTCAAAATGGTTCTCGTTTTTGTAAAGCAATCGCATTTCTGGCTGGTATATTTCAGGACGAATGGATGAGGATTGAGCCAAGAGCTTGTGTGAGTTACGCGGTTTTGCAGAATGACGATACGCGGTTTTGTACTTTAAACGACGATATGTATCTATGGTAGGCGCTTATGGTAAGGCATATATACTTAAATTAATTTGTAAACAGGGGTGTGGCATATCCCATCCCCGTGGAATTTTGTTTCAGCTATAACTTTGGAACCATACGTCGCATGAATTTGGCGTGGAATTTTTAACTTGTGGACCATAAGTCACATCCCTGCAGGGAAAGGTACTAGTTGTGAACTAGAATTCTACCAGTTTGCGTTTCAGCCGAACTAGTTCACGTTCTATCCTTTTTCAATGTTAGCGACTGGTATTTTTAACATTGCGATGTCCTACGAGATGTCAATTGTCAGGCTATGCATCAGCATCTACTAGAATAAATACTAGTAGCACCATACAAGTTGATGAGATAGTCTGCCAATTCATGCCCCGTGAAAAGCATAAGTGTGCCTTTTTGCTCGCGACGCTCCAGCAGTCACAACGGCCGACAGAGCAAAGCACTCGCGTGGTAAGCCTGAGGTCCCAGGTTCAAATCCTCGCGCAGGGAAAATTTTTTTATTTTCTATTTTTTATTTTATTTTTATTTTTTATTAATTTATTTTTTTGTTTAGGCTATTTATTTTAATTTTTAAATTTAATAAAAAAATATTTTTGTTTAATTTCTTTGTTTTTATAGCACAAGCATTTCTTCCTAAATGTTTTTTGCAATGCAATTAGATTATCATATTTGTTATTTATTTATAAATATAATAAATTATTTTTACTTACATTTATTTAACTTTAAAAATCTTAACCACCTCCAAGCGGCCTCGAACCTGCGATTTCAGAACCAGAACCAGTAGTCTTCACGTGACGCCACAGCCGACATTTGTAAGAAAAGCAATTAATTGCGCTTTATTTTTGGCTTTGGCAATACAAAGGCAGATGTCGCTGAACGCTTTAGTTATTGGAAATTGTCGAACTGGTAGGCACATACTAGTTAATGAACTAGTATATTTTCTAACTGGTTTGGCTCTTCCCTGCAGGGATGAACTCGAATTTAGTATGTAGACATATCTATGGTAGGCTCTTATAAATAGCAAGATATAAATAAATGAGTTTGTAGAAGGGGGCGGGGCTCATCTCATAGTCATGGAATTTTTAACCAGCCACAACTTCGGACCCATAAGTCACATAAAATTGAAATTTGGTATGCAGACGTATCTATGGTAGGTGCTTATAGTAAAGTATATGTATATAAATGAGTCTGTAAAAGTGGGCGTGTCGAAAGGTGTGGAATTTTTTATCAGCTATGACTTCGTAACCATAAGTCACATGAACTTGAAATTTGGTATGCAAACATATCTATTTATGGTAGGTGCTTATAGTAAGGTATATATAAATGAGTTTGTAAAAGGGGGCGTAGCACGTAACATGGGAGTGGACGTTTTTGTCAGCCATAACTTCGGAACCACAAGTCACATGACCCCTTTAATTCCTCTTGGTATGCCTTTCGAATTTAAAAAACTTCAGTATCCAGTTCGCTTAGCTTTTGCAATGACAATAAGCAAGAATGCCTTAAAATAAAACCCAACTGGGTCATTGGTAGAGCTTTCCGGCCGGTATATTAAAAAGGCAAACTGTGTTTCCTCTTTCTCCTACGCGTTTCGGCGTACTTCACGCCTTCATCAGGGAGTCTGATTTATTGCAAAAAAACAAAACATAATACACACAACAATTAGACATAGTTACATATGACTGGAAATTATACATACATATACATATACATATCTTTTTTATCACAATAGCACTTACATATTAAATTAGTGTAACTATTTACATTATAATAAACGCAAAACATTTAACTAAACACTTTTTCTTTTTTTTGACGTCACTGTCTTCGCCCATCTGAGTTGTTACTTTGTATTGCCGTCCGGTACGCACAGTTTATATTGTCAACGTCCTCTTTAAAGTTCATCGCGTCCCTTATCCTCTCCTGTATTCGCAGACTCTCCAAAGTTAATCTTGTTTTTTCTCGTCTTTCCACGTCCAAAATTATGGTGTTCTCAAAATCTGCCATGTGTTCGCTATTCGTCAAGTGCTGTGCAAGTGCTGTTGTTGTCTTCCTATTTTTCGCGTCTGCTTGGTGTTCACTAATTCTGACTCCAAGCGCTCGTTTAGTCGTGCCTATGTATACTTTGTTACAGTTTTCGTTGACTTTACCTTTGCATTGGATTTGATAGACCACATTATGTTGTTGTTGTTTGTTTATTTTGTCTTTTGTTTTGGTGAATATTTTGTTTAGCGTGCTATGTGGCTTATGTGCATATGTTATGTTCTTGTTTTGAATATTTCTGTGCAGTGTTTTGCTGTCGGTTAGGCCTTGTATGTATGTGACTCCTGTAAATCTTCTGTTTTCACTTCTGCTGGTAGACTTATTGTTTGTTTGCGCTGATTTTAATTTGTTAATTGTTGTTGCTATTAGCATCTCAATAGTTTTATTTGGGTATCCGTTCTTGTGCAGTATATTTATTATTTTCTGTTTGTTACTTTTTCTGAACTCCTGGTCACTTAAGGAGTAGATTTTGTTGATCAGGTTAGTAGCCGTATTTTTCTTTTGTGCCCATGGGTGGTTCGAGTGGTAATTTATCATTCTCGAAGATGCTATTGATTTTCAGTACCAATTTGTGATTATTTGCTTATTTGAGTGGTGAATTTCCAAATCCAAGAAGGGTAATTTGTTGCCCTCTTCTAACTCGGTGGTGAATTTGATTTTATTGTGTTGGGAATTCAACACTTTTAAAATATCTTCTACGTCATTTCTTTTTACGATCGCGAATATATCATCTACATACTTATTGATGTATTTGATACATATGTCCTTAGATTTCAATTCAGCGATGCTGTCGTCAAGTATTTTATCTAAAACAATGTCAGCTACAGTAGGCGATAACGGGTTTCCCATCGGCATTCCGTGTATTTGTTGGTAATATACTCCGTCATATAGAAAATAGTTGTTGTCGCATAGACAGAATTCTAACATCGTTAAGAACTGCTTCCTTGTGAGAGTGGTATATCTTTCTAATAGAGTCCATTGTTGCATTATCGTTCGGATTGCCATTTGCACCGGTATGTTGGTGAATAATGATACCACATCAAATGAAATTAGGACCTCGTCTTCTTCAAGCGTCATGGTTCTTAGATTTTCTTTTAGCTGGAACGAGTTGTGTATATTGTATTGGTCTGAGACAATTTTTTTAAGAGTTTTTCCAATGAACTTTGAAAGGGTGTAACAGGGCACATTGGTTGAAGCAGAAATAGGTCTAAGGGGTGTATTTTCCTTGTGTATTTTCGGAAGTCCATATAGTCTAGGTGCTGTAGCTGCATTGCATGTCAATTTGTGCTTTTGATAATTGTCAATGTTTTTCTTTTTGTATATGTCATTTACTATCGCGTTGTTTTTTCTCAGCAGTTTTTGTGTTGGGTCCATTCTTATCGTTTTGTACGTATATCTGTCGCTCAATAGATCTTTCATTTTCTCTTTGTATTCTGTTTTGTCCATCATCACCGTTTTATTTCCCTTATCCGCAGAGCAAACTTTTTACCTAGGGAAAGAAGCCATCGAGATTCTCTTGGAATTGGGATGTTGGTTTTGTTTATAAACCAATCTTCGTTGATTACAAACCCGTATGTTTTAAAATTCGTTCTTAGTTGTCTTTGTAATTTTTCATTGAGACTGTTTTCGGTGTGACGTGCTATATTTGTTGAAAAATGGTTCTGTTTTTCTGTTACTCGCATAAAATCGGACTCCTCAAGCTTCTTATGTAGATCTGTTTTAATGTGTTCTATATTTTTTCGGACTAATTTTATTTGGATGTTGGCTTCTTTTATTTCCAAATTTAAGATTTTCAGTATAAACTGTTCTTCAATTTTTTCCAACTCTTTTTTCGTAATGTCCAATTGGAACCCATGTTTTATTCTCCTTAGTTTACCAACTAAATGTGGTGGTGTTATTCCAAAATTCTTGCATTTTAGTAGAAATTTCAGTCTTTGTTCTTGTTTAGCTAATTTTTTATAGTTTTTGTTGTACTGTTTTATGGTGTAGCAAGTCACCGCGTCATATTTAAATCTAATGTGTTCGAAGAAGTGTTTCATGTTGTGTAATTTATGCTTTGTTTACTGGTTGCATCGGTAGTTGCTCTCCGAATAAATTAAGTTGATTGTTTTTTGAGGCCAGTGTTAAAATTTCCTATTGGGTCATTGGTAGAGATTTCCGGCCGGTATATTAAAAAGGCAAACTGTGTTTCCCCTTTCTCCTACAATAGCACTTACATATTAAATTAGTGTAACTATTTACATTACAATAAACGCAAAACATTTAACTAAACACTTTTTCTTTTTTTTGACGTCACTGTCTTCGCCCATCTGAGTTGTTACTTTATATTGCCGTCCGGTACGCACAGTTTATATTGTCAACGTCCTCTTTAAAGTTCATCGCGTCCCTTATCCTCTCCTGTATTCGCAGACTCTCCAAAGTTAATCTTGTTTTTTCTCGTCTTTCCACGACCCAACTATTTATCGAAAATAAAATGTATAATAATTGCATTGGAAAATACATCTATGTTAATAGATGCTTTGAAGTACCAGAAACATGCTGTGTAATAATATTAGAGTTATTATTCGTAAGAAATTAGATAGTTAAAATTTAGTAATTACAATAAAACTATTATATAATTTATTGGAGATATTTTAATATAAATAAAAACACCTGTTGTGCCAAAAACTTATTATTGCTTTTCATTCCATAGCACCCTAGCTATATAATTATTCTACCATATTATGCTATCATGGCTATATTAAAATTAGAGAAGAAATCAAATATAACATCGCTACGTAAAGTATTTTTCATATTTGTATAAAGACGTGGGGGGAAACCCCACCCCATCATTATTAATTAAAGAATGTTTTTTTGGATTACGGTTTAATGATTAAATACTAATATTAGCACCTTTTTAATGATTAATAATTAATTAAAAATTGTTAATTAAATCATTAATTTTAATTACATGATTATTGATTGATATTTTTGATCGTTTTCAATTATTTTTGACTTTTTTAGTTACACGATTAATATAATTATTTGATTAACTTCAATTATCAATCAACAAGCCAAACTATAGACAAATATTAAGAATATTTAATAACTGCATGAATTATTTATTTATTTTTTTCTTATCCAAATCACAAATTATTATTAATTAATTATTACTTCTTTTATAAAATTTTAAAAAGAAAGGACTGAAATGTGCAAAGCTAATGAATTTAATTTCATTTAATGAAAACTTTTATTTCTATTTAAGTTCACTCGAAAATGAACTAAAGCATTTATTTTAATTTTAACTAAAACATTTTTTTGCATATTTAATATTAAAAAAGAAAAAAAATATAGTATTTGTTGTACCTGAAAGCTTTTACTTTTAATGACATTTAATGAAAAATGCATTTAAATTTATGTTCGAAAGTTTGAAATATTTATGTATTTATTTTTCCTTTTAATTATTACTCAAAATATTTAACACTAGTTATTGGCAAATTTACTAAGGCTGCTAAATAAAAATGTGTAATATGTTAAAGTGTACTTAATCAAACGTTTTTTATTGTATATTCATGAGTTTATTTTATTTTTCGACTCCCAAAGTAGTGGTTTCGGTCCATAATTGGACTAGTGTTAGTATAAATTTGACAATTGCCATCTCGTAGGACATCCCCATCTTAAAAATACCAGTTGATTGCATGGAAAATAGATAGTTGGCTGACTAGTTCGGCATGCGGTTCATACTAGTTGTGAGGTAGTTTTCAACTAGTACATTTGACTACAGCGTATGTACATGAAATCAAGCCCATACTCAAGGAGAAAAATGGGGTTATTTGAAAAGGGCCTACAAACGTGCCTACTTTTTGCTATCTTTGAATGTATGTATTTATAACACCATCAATCACAATATTCACAAAACTGTGGGCCAAATATAGTAAAACTGCGTTTTTAGTTTTTCTCTCTGACGTCATGACGACGTATAGAATAACAATATATGTAGGTATCAATTAAAAGGAAAAATTCTAGAGAATAGAAAAAAATTAATTTTTGGGTGCACCAGGACGAATAAGTATTGAAAATGTCCTTTTTAAACTTTATCCTTGATTACCCTTGGAAATTTCCAATATTTATTTTTGAAAAAAATATATGTCAAGGACTAATATATTAACTACCACATCCTAGAATTTCGTCCTTCTAACTTTATTAGTTTTAGATAAAAAAAGTTTTACTCTTCTCTTAATAAGATATTGATAGTTAAAATATACATAAATGAAGATACCGGAATCATTATTATGGAACCATGTATGCGCTCTAAAAGAACAAACTGAACGCATGACATACGGTTCAAGTACTTTAATTGTTTTGTATTCAAGGGCGTAGCCAGCCTTTCACTTAGGGAGGCAGGAGTTTATATAGAGGGAAAAATGTTTTTAATCAATTTTTTTTTTTGTGTATATAAATAAAAATTTTTGGGTTTAAGAAAGTATAAGTTTTCTGGTAGCCTTTACAACGATACCAATTTTTTAAAAAATGTGTTTTCTTATAAAAAAATGGTATTTTTTCCTTTTAAGTGTTTTTTCTCAAATTTTTATATAGGAGTATACAAATCCGCATATCAGAAGAAAGGAGGTTTGATTGCGTTTACAACGATGTCAATTTTTTAAATATCGGTTTTTAATTTTTTTGGAGTAAAATTTTTTTTTTATAAAAAAAAGTATTTTTTCTTAAATGTTTTTTCGCAAATTTTTAATTACGAAGTATACAAATATGCATATCAGAAAGAAAGGGGGTTTAATCACGTTTACAACGATACCAGTTTTTTAAAAATCAGTTCAAAATTGTTTGGAATATGTATGGAATGTTTTTAATTTTTCGAAGACCCGACCTTATAGCACCTGTAATATAAGTTTGCCCAAAATAAGATTATATGTCATTTAAATAAGACCAATCGGCGGACTATGTCTATATTTTTAGTTTTTTAGTTTTTTGCATATAATAAAAAATAATTTTTTACCAAAGGCCCCATTTCGAACTTCGAAGGCCCATACCTCGATTTCGGAGGCTAACTTCGAAAAACGGAGAAATTACTTTTTTACCAATGACTCATTCTCTTAAAAAAAATGGTTTGGTCCAATACCCAGCCGAGTGCTGTTCAGGGTAATGATTCCAGTGTCTTCAATATCTTATAAGAAAAATTAAAATTTTTTTTTCAAAAAACTAAAACTGGACGAAATTCGAGGATGTGGTAGTTTACATATTAGTCCGTGATATATATATTTTTCTAAAATAAATGTTGGAAATTTCCAAGGATATTCAAGGATAAAGTTTTAGAAGGACATTTTCAACACTTATTCGTCCTGGTGCACCAAAAAATTATTATATTTTTTTAAATTCTGCAGAATTTTTGCTTTTAATTGAAACCCATATTGTAACTTTACAGTGCACAAAATCTTTTAAATAATTTTTTTATTCAATCATATCCCAGAAATTTCAAAGTCCTTTAAACAAATCCTGAGAGAAAAATTAAAAACTCAGTTGTACTATATTTGGCCCCAAGTTTTGTGAATATATTGATTTTTTCGTATGTTTTAAAAATTTTTGGTTTTTGTCGCACGGTGTATTATTCTGTAGGTGTGTTTGTGAGTGAAAGCTTCCTCAATGGGTGTCCGGCTTTTAGTGATATTTTTGNTTTATTGTTTTTGAATTGATTTTTGAATGCGTTAATGCTGGTGGCTATATTACATCTCGCAGTATCTTTTTCCCTGTCTTCCTCTAATGTCTGAATTCCTGCTCTAATTCCGCAATCAGATGAACCGGCGAGAAATTTTTCCGGGTCATAGGCAGAGCAAACTTTTTACCTAGGGAAAGAAGCCATCGAGATTCTCTTGGAATTGGGATGTTGGTTTTGTTTATAAACCAATCTTTGATAAGCACCCATTCTGAAATTGCCACATACTATACTATAAAGCTTTTAGGATAGATTCACTATAAAACCGGGTCATTGTTGCCGCCAGGGAGTGAAGAGGAAAAAGTTCTTCAAATTTATTTCGCTTTGCGATTAACTGTGCTATGAAATGCTGCACAGTTGGAGAATTTCTAGAACTTCTTCATGGACATAACACTTTAGTTAGGTTATTTAAAACGGCAAATGACCACCAAACCATAACCTTAGCAGAGGAATGTGCCAATGAATTGTTGGTTAAAATGTTGGACCAAAAAATTAAAGTAAAGATATTAATTTTGGTCGGGACGAAGTTCGCCGGGTCTGCTAGTATTTAAATAATCAGGAACCAAATTCCAGATGTAAGAACATTTCGTTTGATTTTGGTAATTGGTTAGATGCAGGGATGCCGTTTGGATTTAATAGATCCAATTGGATAAATTTTTAGACGAATTTTTGCGGGATACTTATTTTTTCCGGTCAGTATAAATGTTGATACTTTTTTAAATAGGCCAAAATTTTATATTTCCTATAAAGTTTTTTTCGTTCAAAAATCGATGTTCATTTTAAAGATGGTAGAAAGCATTACGTTTCTAAACGTATAAAGAATCGCTACTTAAGCGTGAAATTAAAGCATTTTATTTTTTGTTAACGAAGCAATGAACATATGAAGAGATCTCACCAAAATAGGTATAAGCGCAATTGCTTTAATTAGCTTAAAATGATGCTTTACGCAAGATCTTAATATACATATCGTCGTTTAAAGTACACAACCGCGTATCAACAAAATGCAAAACACCGTACCAAGATAATGCAAAACCGTGTATGTGACGTTGCATAAATTATTTTCTAGAGAGTAAAAACACTTATGTTTCAAAATGGTTCTCTGTTTTATAAAGCAATCGCATTTCTGGCTAGTATATATTTAGTATTTTTCCTATAAAGTTTTTTTCGTTCAAAAATCGATTTTCATTAAAGATGGTAGAAAGCATTACGTTTTCTAAACGTATAAGGAATCGCTACTTAAGCGTGAAATTAAAGCATTTTATTTTTTGTGAACGAAGCAATGAACATATGAAGAGATCTCACCAAAATAGGTATAAGCGCAATTGCTTTAATTAGCTTAAAAGGATGCTTTACGCAAGATCTTAATATACATATCGTCGTTTAAAGTACACAACCGCGTATCAACAAAATGCAAAACCGCGTACCAAGATAAAGCAAAACCGCGTATGTGACGTTGCATAAATTATTTTCTAGAGAGTAAAAACACTTATATTTCAAAATGGTTCTCTGTTTTATAAAGCAATCGCATTTCTGGCTAGTATATATTTAGTATTTTGCCGAATGACGATACGCGGTTTTGTACTTTAAACGACGATATATATAAAGTAAATTATACTCTTTCTGTAGTAATCTCTTTCATATCACATATTTTCATTTATTAATTTAAAAAGAAAGAAGATTTCAATGTAGTTTAAAAAACTAAATTTGATTCATTTAAGGAAACTTTTATGAATTTTACTGAAAAGACTTTAAATACACTAAAAAATTTTTGTTTATTTGCGCATATTGAGAGAAGTAACCAGTTTCCTCTTTTAATGTGTGCAAATTTGCATGCGGTGTAATAAAATTAATCATTGCCTATTTACTTTTATATAACGAATTTGTCGGAAAAGCAAAATTACACATAAAATGTTTAAAATAAAGTAATGTTTATTCTTAGTAGGAAATGTATTTGTAGTTTAAAAATTTTTGCAATTTTAAACATTCTGTATATGTGTATTTATGTGTATATCTCAAGTTCAAAATCAAATACTGAACAACCTATACGCATATTTATACAGATTCTTATTGAAAAATAGATACTTTTCAGTAGAAGTTTTACATGCTCTTTTTAGAGTGTACTTGCTATTTATTATATTTACTTTGCAAAATACTTATGCACAAAAAATGTACTTTCTAAATTGAAATTACAAATGTTTGATTTTATGCACATCGATTCCAAGTCCTTAGGATGGGTTAAATTATGTCTGTTTCATGAAAATGTTTGGTTTTCTTACAAATTATGAGATGTATATGTAAAAAAAGAAAATTGGCTACATTTGGATACATTTTTGACTTGTTCAGAGATACATTTTCTTGAGACGGCGCGGCAACACTGGTTAGATGACATTTTAATATAACCTCACTTTTGTATGCGTCGTCGAAAAACGCATTTTCGTGTGCACGGAACTCAACACCAAACACGAAAGAATTATGAAAAATGCAAGTGTTTGTTGTAAATTAAAAGCTATTTCCTTATTTCACACAACCTCTGCACTGTCAATCAGGCGCGGAGAAACTAGGGGAAAGAAAATAAAATTTTCACAGAGTTTGAATTTTTTATTTTTACTTAACCATTTAAAAGAACGGTAATTGGCCCCCTGTACACAAGCTTTAATAGTGTGAGCCTTGCCTCCTTCATGGTAGAAATGTCACCTTTGACAAATTTGTGTGCCGAAATTCTATTATAAAAATAAAATTTATTTTATTTCTTCAATGTGTACTCAAGCTTTTGAATACGCCTTAAATTATCTTATAAAATTATATTTACATTGTAATTTGCCTACCACTGTACCGAGAAATATGTTAAACGCCTTTAAAGTAATCTATCGCGCCTGATTATGTTAAACATAAATAGGCAGAAAAATAAGACTAAGGGCCTGGTATTCAAAAGGCGTCCTGAAAAGTTTTAGTCTCGGTCTGCTGTTGCCTAAGCCACTTAGAAGAAAAAAATAGCATGGAAGTTATTATTTAACTGCCTTATAAAACGTTTTGGTAGGGAATGAACAACAACAAAAATTGAGGAGCAGAATTAGCGTCTTTGGGGCAGCAATGGAAGGTAAAAATTGATACCGATCACTCAAATGGCATCTGCCGTCGAGACACCCACACATTGTGAGGAAGACATAATAATACTCGACTTCGTATACTTTGCACATTTTCAGCCACGAATACTAACAATGAAAGGTCTTTCTCTTCTTTGCGTCGAATCAATACTTGGCTTGAGTTGGATCTCCTCAATATAAATTACGACATGGAAGTAAAGCCAGAAGAAGTGAAGGAAACATTTCTCAGTATGGGCAACCACCGCATCAATTTCAGTGTCTAAAATGAATGTTTATTTTCATATACATACATATTTATGTAGCTCATTTACTTTAATAGTGTAGAAACTAAAAAAGCAAATCTCGAGGAAAACGGCTTTAAAGTTCGGAATTAACTGTATATCGTCACTATGCGTAAAAGCGTGAGCTCAAAAGTTGACCGCGAAAAAAGGCGCAT
Organism: Rhagoletis zephyria; assembly: GCF_001687245.7. Classification (NCBI taxonomy): domain Eukaryota; kingdom Metazoa; phylum Arthropoda; class Insecta; order Diptera; family Tephritidae; genus Rhagoletis; species Rhagoletis zephyria. Next base: position 65,401 of record NW_016159131.1, read on the forward strand.
AAAAAACTTCAGCGAAGNACTCGAGGAAAACGGCTTTAAAGTTCGGAATTAACTGTATATCGTCACTATGCGTAAAAGCGTGAGCTCAAAAGTTGACCACGAAAAAAGGCGCATAAAAAACTTCAGCGAAGAAAGACTCTTCTCTGCAGGAAATGGGACTAGTTTGTAGCTAACTATTAACTAACTAGCAGTCGACTAGTGGTAACTACTTATTAACTATTTTCTTTGACCGTAACTAACTACTTTTGAAAGGCGATGGCCGCAAAATAGTGAGAACTGGTTTGCTCTGCATTAGATGTCAATTAACTTGTAGCTAACTAGTTTTGGACATAAAATAACAATAAAAAATATAAAAAAGACCCTGCAGTGAAACCCCAAACTAGTCTGGAAAAATACCAGTTTACAACTAGGATTTCCTAACTGAAACCGAACTAGTTCGAAAATGACCAGACTTGTACAAAGTACAAAACGATTTATTCTTGCCCGGTTTCACAAAATATTATAACTGATATTTGGGTATATTTTAAACCATTAAAACGAGTACATATTCAATTATACCAGACCTGTTAAATAATGATTAATAATCATTATGATGATTACTAATTAAAGCACGTTTTTTGGATAATCGTTTACATGGTTATTAAATTATTTTTAATCATTTTCAATTATTTTTTTTTCAATTTTTTTTTATACATATTTAATATTATTAAAAAAGAAAAAAAATATATATAGTTTTTATTTTACCTGAAAGCGTTTACTTTTAATAACATTTAATGAAAAATGCATTTTAATTTATGTTTGAAAGTGTGAAATATTTATGTATTTAATTTTCCTTTTACTTAATACCCAAAAAATTTTACACTAATTAACAAATCTAAGGCTGCTAAATAAAAATTTTTAATATATGTGTACTTAATCAAACGTTTTTTATTGTTTTGTATGTTCATGAATTCATTTAATTTTTTGACTCCCAAAGTATTAGTTTCGGTTCATAATTGAACTAGTATGAGACTGGATATTTAAATAGAAACGTATAAAGAAAACAAACTCCCGACAACGTCTGCATGACTCCTGAAATATTTGACGGTGAAGAAGGTCGCGTAAACTTATTTTCGCGGTCAAATATGTAAATTCCCCAAAAAGATTTGGGAAATGATGCTGAAGTGGCAGTCCTTGGCCAAGTATAAATCTATGATTACGCGTCTTTTTACTCCGAAGTTTTTCTTAAAATTTTTTTATATGCCTTTTTTCGCCGTCGAAACACTAGCGCGCCTTTATTCGTGTCTAGTGANTATATGCCTTTTTTCGCCGTCGAAACACTAGCGCCCCTTTATTCGTGTCTAGTGACGATATGTACTCCCATAGTAAAAGTGCATATTTTGTTCGAGTGCAATACTGGTAATCGATAGAGCTATGAAATTTTACGCAACATAGAAGAACAAGTATTTTCTGCATACTCAACTCAAAATTTGTATTTTTTGGATTATGACACTATTGAAGTGCGATATGTACCTATGGAGACTGGCGATCAAAACTGGCGGTTTTTGGTAAATATGGTGAATGTTTTTCAGGTTAAAATTTGTTAGTTATTTATTTATAAAATATGATTCAAGCTTTAACTTGACCTACTTTCAAACTCTATACACAGTTTAGGTTGGTTGGTTGTAGTGCCTCCCAAGTAATACTCAGGATTCAATTAGCGCAATAGTAGCACCATTTTGTTGCACTTCTCGCGGACAATTTTATCGTAGCCTACCTGTCAAGCATTTTTGCAGTTCAAACAGACCACTTTGACCCGCTTATAAATTTGTGTTGGTATGTATAACTTATCTAGAAAAACACCTTAACCGACAGGGCCAGGAAGTAGTAAAAATAGTCTACGGTTTCACTTGCATTTTAAGCCAATCGCATTTCATAACATTTAAGAAATGCATACGTGACTATTCCCATACACTCTGGCATTGAATACTAATGTCTATAAAGAGCTGAGATTGCCAACTAAACAACCCTTAAAGTATGTTCACATATCAATATTATCTCAATCAAAGCTCGTTTTTTATTCACCCCGTTTACACAGGCAAATCTCAGATTATTAGCCGTCAAATTTGTTGTGCTTGTTATTCTCACATCTCAAGGAGAAGTTATGTTTCTTCTCTGTGCCACCGTGATCACGTTTTTCTGCTATAATAGGCAATATAAATATATTTAAACTTAACATTTTATTAAAAATACCTTTACAAACCTCTTTTCCTTGCTAGCGTCCATTTTTGTTTACTTTTACATTTGGAATTTTTCCTCTTTAGGTTCTTTCCCTAACAATCCGGACCGGATCCGGTAATTAGAGAATAAGCGAAAAGTTTGCTCTCAAAAATGGAACATAATCCAGAAGTACGGGAACGGAAAAAACCACATTTCGTGCCCAGAATTTGTGAAACAGCTAGTGATGTGCTGAATTTTCGGTACCCAATACTCGGTACCCAGTACTTGAAAAAGATTTCGGTACCCAATAGTTCCTTTTCGATACCCGATACCGATTCTTTACATTAAACCTTCGCCATTATATGCATTTCAAGTTTAGAAAAAACTTTAATTACTAATTTATATGATATCGGCTAAAACACTTGAACTTATCGCAACAGAGGAATATTATTTGATCAGTTTTAATCTTAGTTGATCCTAAGTTCAAGAAAAATGCTTTTACGGATGAAGAAGCCTTTCAGGGGGGAGATTCTGTAACCAGTTAGCGACAAGTTTCAGATCGATATCGCACTTGTTGACGTAAAAATATTTCATATCATACGTCAACAAAACTGTAGCCGATTCGAAAATTGTCGCTAACCAGTTACAGAATCTGCGCCCAGGCCTACAAAAATGATATCGTCCGATTTAGCTGGAACAAAAATGCTTCAAACAAGTAAGAGTTTCTCTGCATTATGGCCTCGAACCGACTTATATACATCTTTCATTTGAATCCGTATGAAAAGCTCTATTGGCTCCTACATTCGGGGTTTTATAGGCGAGTCTCCCCTAAACCGTTTTTTCCATATTTTTGGCCTATGTGGGCTTTTATTCGAAACCTAAATGTTTCGGTACCAAGTATCGAGAGTATTGGATACTTTTTAAATCGGTACCGAATATCGATCAATACTTAAAAGTATTGACTCAGCACTTTACTAGAAACAGGCAACATGTAAACACAAAACAGCTGATATGCACTTTGACGCTTTATCCATTTTTACCCGGAGAAAAAGTCCGGGCTGTTTTGGGCAGGAAGAAGAAGACACTTACGATCCAATACGTTCCCATTTTCGCTCTCTATTACCCCGTTTGTTAAGTACGGGAATGATTTCTGGGCTATTTTGGGCACCCGCGGGATCCCGCGTTGCGTACGGGAAAGAACATTTTTTTGCAAAAACAATCGATAAAACTAGGATGGATACCGAAAAGTTATCGTTGAAATCTGAGATTATTTAATAATTACAGATAAACAAGGGATGTATTTTATATGGTTAATCTCTTGTTCTAATCACAGACTAGGATGTTAAGCTCGAAAATGAGGATAATCTACTTATATTTGAACCTAGTATTAGCTCATATTGTGCGCATGTGACTATGTATGTATATGTACAATGCCGTTGCACGTGCGCACAATTGCTTCTTTCTATTAGTGATGGGCACGGGACTAAATATTTTAGTCCGGATCCCACCCATCCCGAAATTCAATTTTTAAGTCCCGAACCCGCCCATCCCGATGTTTTTCAGAATTGTACCGCGGGTCCCATGGGTCCCAAAATCTATCACTAAGAAAAATTCAAATGTCTTTCAAATTAATTTTAAATAACAAAAAAAAAATTATGAAAGATCTGGCATCTTCCAATTTTTTTGTTTTGCTTTGCTGTTCGTTTTCGTCCCAATAAAGCATAAAAAAGTGCATATTTCACACGTCGTTTTTAAGGAAGATTTTCCGAATTTGCTGAGGTTGCGGTTTTATCGGGACTGTCGGGAAGGGATTTTGGTCCCGTCCCGCCCGCAAAATTCCCCAGACCTTCCCAATACCGCCCATCCCGGCCAATTTGAAATCAGTACCGTGGGTCCCGACAAGTCAAGAATTTACATATATATTAATCTGTGGTGTCGCCGCTTGGAGTCTAAACCGTAGGTTCCTCCCCTTTGTGTAAGAACACAAATCGGAGAAGTTCGGCCAAACGCTAGCATACGTATAAGCGCCAATCTGTTATATTAATCTAGATGTGACAGAGGTGACCAATTCTTAGTAAAAAGCGACTCCTTATATCTAAGCAGTTTATTTCGGAAACACCGATCTTAACATCTCCAGCAAAATCAATTTATCTCTAAGTAAAAATTCAAGGATTTACTGGTGCCCCTTACACAATTTGTGTCAGCGCTTAAGTGAAGTGACAGGGTGTTAGCGTGGTGTAAGACATCCTTAATTTGCTAGCATGGTCCCCAAAATACTTTTAATCGATATCAAATAACGACTTTTCTTATAGAAAAGTAACTAAATTTTCAAAAATTGTCTTTATGTATAATCCTGGGATGCCCTATAAAATTTTACACGTCCAATAAACAACAGGTCCTGAAGGACCTTTTTAGGTCCTGAAGGACCCTTTAGACTCCGTAGCCGGAGTTGCTGCGCCAACACCAGTATATGGAAAGCGCCAGCGCCATTAACACCAAGCAACACATGAGGCACACACACAATTTGCCTTAACTCTTTGAAAATTTACACGTACTTTGTTTTTGCCTTTGAGTGTTGAGAACGCAAATTTAAAGCTTTTACTCAAGAATGATGAGAATATCGTGACATTTGCTACATTCCTAGCAATTAAATTCGGTTGGCGGTACAAGCGTTGCTCAGCACTGAAAATTATAGAAATAATAAACATTACACCACTGTATGGTGTACTACACTCTATGACGATGGGTACTGTGGTGACACTCAGATGGCGCAGTGTTCAATTCAGTACACTGCGCTATTGCGCTGACACCACAGGTGGTGCTGGCGTTATTAAGCTAGCGCCAAAAATATTTCGCTATTACCCATGACTACACCTTATGCGTTAAATGGAACAATTTAACTTATTTTGTCTCAAAGCGTCTTCTAGTATTAGACCATTGGCTTTTCCAATACTTTACTTTTTAACACTTTCGAAAGAAGAATTCAAAAGAGGATAATTGCAACGTCCTTCCAGCTGTTTACGTTGAAAATAAGATTAGGTATTGCGAACTATTTAGTCATTAGATGTACATACATTAATATGTAAGTTCGCTGTCATTGTATTTTCCTATAAGGAACTGACGACTCGTCACTAAGCTACTGACATATTTATGTATAATTCTCGTATTAAGATTGAAGGGTGCAAGCACAGTAAAAGTGTTTAGAAAAGGATGCGTTCACTTTTCAAGCTCATCACTCCGAATGCCGCATGCGCCATACAGAACAGTGCTCGTTTGAGTCGACATACCAGATTAGCACTACTCTGGACGAGGTGTGCTGGTATGATTTGGACTCAAAGTTATGGCAAGGACACTTTAACGTTGTTCATACCTTGCGAATGTGAGTTTGCAAGTATGTATGTATTTTTTAGTGTTTTAGCAACAGTGTCCATTGTAGGCAAGCGTGTTATGTACTGTAAGTCTTTTGTTTGTGGTAAATTTCAAGAATGCATTCGCCACATCAAACGAGCTTTTATCCACTTACGCGTGCCAGTGGATACTCATGCATACATACTAGGGTGTTAATTTTTCCGCTTTTCACGATCCTGGGATTTTCGAGATGTGGGTATCACAATCCCGGGATTTAGATATTCATTACTTTTCAACAACTTAAATTGAAAAAATTGCTTCTATCTCTCCTACCATAAAATAAATAATAAATAAATGGGTTGAAACCTACTTTTTTAATTAAAGTGGCGTTTTTTTATTTTTTCTCTCTGACCTCATGATTTATTTTAAAGGATTTTGTAATTTCAAAGATATGATAAAATTCAATTCATCTTCTAATATATAAAAATCTCGTGTCACGGTGTTAGTGGTCGAACTCCTCCGAAACGGATGGACCGATCTTTATGAAATTTTTTGTGTATATTTGGTAGGTATTAGAATCGGATGTAAAGTATATTTCATACCGCTAGGTGCAGGGGGCGTGGCACCTCCCATACAAATCGATTTTTTCATACTACATATCTCTGGAAGTGTTCATGGTAGAGTACTCTAACTTGGCATGGAGATATATCAAACCAATCGCATACTCATGGAGAAAAATTGTGGTTATTGGAAAAGGGGGCGTGGCACCTCCCATACAAACCGATTTTTTATACTGCATATCTCTGGAAGTGTTCATGGTAGAGTACTCTAGCTTGGTATGGAGATATATCAAACCAATCGCATTCTCATGGAGAAAAATTGTGGTTATTGGAAAAGAGGGCGTGGCACCTCCCATACAAACCGAATTTTTCATACTGCATATCTCTGGAAGTGTTCATGGTAGAGTACTCTAACTTGGTATGGAGATATATCAAACCAATCGCATACTCATGGAGAACAATTGTGGTTATTGGAAAAGGGGGCGTGACACCTCCCATACAAACCGAATTTTTCATACCGCATATCTCTGGAAGTGTTCATAGTAGAGTCCTCTAACATGGTATGCAGATATATCAAACCAATGGCATACTCATGGAGAAAAATTGTGGTTATTGGAATAGGGGGCGTGGCACCTGCCATACAAACCGAATTTTTCATACTGCATATCTCTGGAAGTGTTGATGGTAGAGTACTCGAACATGGTATGGAGATATAAGAAATCAATCGCATACTCATGGAGAAAAATTTTGGTTATTGGAAAAGGAGGCGAGGCACTTCCCATACAAAACAAATTTTCCACACTGCATATCTCTGGATGTGTTAATGATAGAGTACTGGAACTTGGTATGGAGATATATAAAATCAATCGCATAGTCATGAAAAAAAATTGGGGCTATTGGAAAAAAGGGGCGTGGCACCTCCCATACAAACCGGATTTTTCATACTGCATATCTCTGGAAGTGTTCATGGTAGAGTACTCGAACATGGTATGGAGATATATGAAAACAATCAAATGGTCAAATTGGGGCTATTAGAAAAAGGGGCGTGGCACCTCTCCTACAAACCGAACTTTTAACACTGCATACATCTGGCAGTGTTCACGATAGTGTACTGGAATTTGGCAACCAGGTTGTTCTTTCCTAAAAAATTGTCTCTATTTTTTTCTTTTAGAGTTTTTAGTATTTTTGTATGAAAAATCTAATATATAAAAATTTCGTGTCACGGTGTTTGTGGTAAAACTCCTCCTAAACGGCTTGACCGATTTGAATGAAATTTTTTGTGTATATTCGGTAGGTATGATAATAGGTTGTAAAGTATGTTTCATACCGCTAAGTGAAGGGCGCGTGGCACCTCCCATACAAAACAAATTTTCCACACTGCATATCTCTGGAAGTGTTAATGATAGAGTACTGGAACTTGGTATGGAGATATATAAAATCAATCGCATAGTCATGAAAAAAATTTGGAGCTATTGGAAAAAAGGGGCGTGGCACCTCCCATACAAACCGGATTTTTCATACTGCATATCCCTGGAAGTGTTCATGGTAGAGTACTCGAACATTGTATGGAGATATATGAAATCAATCCCATACTCTTAGAGAAAATTGGGGCTATTTTATAAGGGGGCGTGGCGCCTTTCAAACGCACTGAAGATATTACGTATCTTTGTATGCATATACACTTTTGCTAGGTTATTTAAGATGGCAATGGAAATATGCCTTCTGACAACCACCAAACCGTCATAATAATAATAATAATAATAATAGATAGGCGCTTACACATATGTTAGTTTTTGGCCGATCATATTAGAAGATAAATGCGTCACTGAAAATCATGAACGTGAACTGTTGGTGAAAACGTTGGACCAAAATGTTTCGATACAAAAAATTAATTTTGGGAGGGACGAAGTTCGCCGGGTCTGCTAGTTGTAGAATAAAAACATGGGTAACAAATGAAAGAGGAAATTTCATTAGAATTTAAAAAAATTTAAATTTTTTGGATTCACAAGGAGGAATAGGTAATTTTTTAAGCTGATAGAGTTAGAAGAACGAAATTCGATGATGTTGTCGAGTTTATATAAGTTCTTAAGATATAATTTTTTCAAATACAAATATTGCGAAATTTCAAGGATACAATTTTAAAAGGACATATTCAATACTTACCAGCCCTTATGCACCAAAAAATTGAATCTGTTTAAATTCTACAGCAATTCCTCTTTAATTTGATACCCATACTTCTTTTCTAAGCACATTTCACTGAATTTTTTAAATAGTTTTTGAATTACTGACGTCAAAGTGAAAAACTAAAAACATAATTTTACTATATTTGGCCCATGGTTTTGCGAATATATTGCTTTTTGTGTGTAAAATTTACTATCGCATGGTGTTATACGTATAACGAGCTAGACATTTATAAAAAAAAAATATTAATTATTAAATAAAAAAAGAAATATAGCCAATATTGGTCAAGAAAGGAGTTTCTGTTATTGCCAGCAGTGCGAATCACAAATTCCGGGATTATTTGCCAAGAATCCCGGGATTTTCGGGACCTAAAAAAGGCCGGGATCCCGGCATCCCGGGTTTAACATTCCTAATGAATGCATGCAGCACCTAATGTAATACATAACAAGTAATTTTTAGCAAAAAAAAAACCGACTTCAACTCCCATATAAAAAAAAA
>NW_016159131.1:74358-90348 GCF_001687245.7 Rhagoletis zephyria
AAAAAAAAAAAAAAAAGATTCCGACGAACTGATAACCTCCTCCTTTTTTGGAAGTCGGTTAAAACTAGTTTTGTATGTTAGCTGTAAAATGTATACATACTAACACTTTTGTCCCTGGACAGTTGAAAAGCTTTCACGTGCGTTTGTTTTATCCGCATTTGCATATGTATATCTCCATAAATTTTATGATTTTATTTGTCCACTAAGGGGCTTTGCTGCAGGGGAATTGTGACTGAAGACAAATAAAACACTTAAGTAAATGTGTTTCCAAAAGCCATTCACATGCATATGTATGTAGGTACGTACACGCATACACATAAATTAAATCATGCAAATGATAATATCTCTTTTGCATTAAGTCAAGTGCGGCATTCAACCATGAAATTTATATTTGGAATCTGTTTTATTTTATTTTTTTAATGTTATTTTTTATTAAAACTTAAAGCTCTTTCTAAAATAACGTGAAGTGAAGGCATTTGTAAGGATTGTTAAATAAACCGCATAAGTAATACAGTATATTTTGCTTTGCTGCCTTTACGCTTAAGTGCACATTTAAGATACCTACCCCAAAATGCGCATCAGCGGCATTATTTTCACCACTTATAAGGAAACTGTTCCGATAGATGCATTCAACATACCTGCATATTAGCGATACCAGCCCTAAAAATTGTGCAACTATTATCAATTATCAAAGAAATTATTACGTTTAACTGAACTGGCTCTACACGTACCCTAATTTTACAAGCTTTTATTCATTTTGCTCATCTCGCAGAACAACGAAAACGGCCATCATTTTATGTAGTTATATAGATAATTAGATACCATTCGGAAAAAAATTTCGCTTGCAGTAATTTCTATGTGGTAATTTCTATATGGCTCCTCCATTATTTGGTTTCATAGGAATTCGGATACCTTCCTCATTGAAGTAGTAAAGAAAATTCGCTTAAGTGCTTTTTTCGGTTAAGCGCACAGGTTTTTCGTGCAAAGAAGGATGGGCAGCTAAGCAAAATATACTGTACCAACTGCGTAAATTGTCTGTATTACACATCAAATACCTTGAAGACTTCACTCTACATCTCTTGATTTACATCTAGGGATGAAACGATACGAGTAAATACAAGTACATAAATACTCGAAACTTTTCGATCGATGCCAAATAATTTGGCATCGATACTTTTGAACCAAGTACTGAGTAGGTATCGAAAAACAAATACTCATATCGAAACCCGATACTAAGTAAATTTTCCTCTGTTGCTATTCCGAATATGAAGTGCCTTGTTCAATTTTGGCTGTTTAATTGGCAACCAACAAATGCGACAAAGTCGATATACTGCAAAGAATACATGATCCAATTGCTGCACCAAAGTCAATGTAATGCCACGTATACACGGTCCAACTGTTCGAGTGGAAGAATGACTGGATGAATTTTCAGTACAGACGTTCCAACGCAATGTTAAGCTCACTGGTTTTTTTTTTTTTTTTTTTCTGGGATGATGCCCGTGAAGAGGGAACTCTCATGAGCACTACTATACCGGCATAGTAGTATGCACGACTTGCAGCCCCACAGCTACACCTGCGTACTAAAACCTCTCCACTAACCACTCTCCCCGCGGCACTGCCATTTAAGGTATTACCTCACAGGACTGGTTGGCCAGCAGGCTCGCTACGTTATTTAACCGGTTCTAGCTTGTTCAGATCGCCTTAGCTCTTTAAGAATTCCAGAGATATGTGCGCACTTTTTATGCCAGTTCTCTGCTGATTTTAACATGTAGTCTACAATGTTGCTACCCTGTAGTATGTTTCGGGTTTCAGGGGCATAGAGAGGGCAAAATAATACTATGTGTTCCGCGTTTTCAGCAAGGCCTGTGCAAGTCGGACAGTGTGGGGAATCTCCATGCCCAAATCTTTTTAGATACTCTCGGTAGGGGCCATGTCCCGAAAGAAACTGTGTCAAGTAGTAGTTTAAATCTCCGTGGGCTCTTTCCAGCCAGTTTTTAATGCATGGAATAAGCTTATGAGTCCACCTACCCTTTTCCGATTCATCCCAACGCTTTTGCCAGATCTCCATAGAGCGACATCTTTCCTGCTCTATAACTTCTTTTCGGTTTAAACTGGTACTTCCCGCAGATACCCGCTTGTACACTCTTTGCATCTCGTTTGCCAGGATATCTACGGGAATCAGTCCAGCGATTACGAAGGATGCTTCGTCAGATATGGTTCGGAATCCACAAATAGTCCTTAGTGCGCTTAGGCGATACACAGATGTGAGTATCTTCGCATGATATTTTAGGCTCATTGCTTCAGCCCAAATTGGAGCACCGTAGAGTAAGACTGAGCTGACCAGTCTACTAAGTAATATCCTTCTACTATGTTTGAGACCGCCGATATTTGGCATCATTCTAGATAAGCATGCCTGTAAATTCGATGCTTTCTTTGCTGCATACTCCAGGTGGACCTTAAAGTTTAAACGGCCATCAATCATTACCCCCAAATATTTGATTGCGGGCTTTGATATTATAGTTTCTGATCCAACACTGAGTCTTATTGTCTCTATGGCCTTTCTGCTACTTATCAATACTGCCTCTGTTTTGTGATCAGCGAGTTCTAGATATCTTGATGATAGCCATGCCTTCACTCTCTTTATAGCTTCGCTGGCTTTCCTTTCAATATCCTGTATATGCTTCGCTACTATTACTACAGCTATGTCGTCTGCGAATCCTATTATTTTTGCCCGAGGAGGCAAATCGATGTATAGAACCTCGTCGTACATTCAGTTCCACAGGAGAGGCCCGAGAACGGATCCTTGGGGTACCCCCGCGGAAAAACTGTACGCCTCTATTCCTCTGTCGCTCCGGTACTTTAGTTCCCGTTCGGAGAGATAGCACCTAATTATTCTGATAATGAAATTCGGGGCCTCCATTTTGATTAGGGTTTCCATTATGTGCTGCCAGCTCGCAGTGTTAAATGCGTTTTTCACATCTAGCGTTATAACAGCACAGTATTTCTTTTTGCCTCCATGCCACCTTTTCCCTTCGATGGCCTCTTTGGCTATGTCAACCACTGATTTAACAGCATCTATTGTTGAACGAGATTTCCTGAAGCCAAACTGGTGTGGCGACAGAAAGCGTCTCTCTTCTGCGATCGATGTAAGCCTGTTGCAAATAATTTTTTTGAGGATTTTTCCCAGTGTGTCCAATAGGCATATGGGCCGATAGGACGAGGGTTCCCCAGATTGCTTATTTCCCTTTGGTATTAGGACTAGGTTTTGGACCCTCCATCTTTTCGGGAAAATGCCCTCAGTAAGACAAGTCTGAAACACATTTACAAATAAATCTGGCCTCATTTTAATTGCAGCTTTTAAAGCCTTGTTGGGTATTCCGTCTGGCCCAAGGGCTTTTCCGTCTTGGATCTTCTTGCATGCGGACTCTAATTCGTTAACCGTAATAACTGGGACATCAACAATTTCGTATCGTGTACAGTTTGGTACGACTTCTTCCCTTTGTGGAAATAGAGTCGTTATTATATCGCGCAGCCTTTCTGGGCACGTGATACTCGGTGCTTTCTTGCCCTTAGTTTTTGCCATTACTACTCTATAGGCCGTGCCCAACGGGTTTATATCCGGTTCTTCGCATATTTTCTTAAAGCTTTCACGTTTGCTTACTCTTATGGCGTTTTTTAAGCTCTTCCTCGCCGTTCTTAGAGATTGTAGGTTTTCGTTGAAGTCTGGCCTCCCTCTGCTACGCTGCATTCTGCATCTAGCACTCAGACACTGACGTCTAAGTATTTTTATATCGTTATTCCACCAATAGCATGGGGAATTTTGTTTCCTCACCACTCTTCGAGGCATAGCAGCATCACAGGCGCATGCGAGGTTACGAACCAGGTGGTCAACCTCGCTCTCTACCGAGCCAGCTTTGTGTTGGAACTCTTCCATCATGCAGGCTAGGACCTCTCAATCTAACATACTGTCTTTCCATTTTGGGCCTGTCAGATTTGGCATCTGTTTGGGTCGCCTCAGAGTTATATCCATTATTATTGCCTGATGGTCGCTGTGGGTATACTCCTCTAACTCTCCAATTAATTTTTTGGGCCAAGGAGTCACTCGCCAGCGTTATGTCAATAATTATTCAATAATATAATTATAATATATATATATATAATTATAATAATAACCCTGTTCCCATTTTGCGGAAGGTGTATGTGGACCCGCTGTTTACTATTGATACGCCGAGTTGGGCAAAAGTTTCAAGCAGCAGCTCGCCTCTTTTATTTGTTAGTCTGCTACCCCATTCTGTTGCCCACGAATTGAAGTCACCGGCGATAATTAGCGGGGATTTCCCGTTTGCTTCTTCAGCAATGCTACGCAGCATAAGGGTATACTCTTCTTTCGTAAGGCTAGGTCTTGCATAACAACTAAAAATGCTTATTCCGTTTACCTCAGCTCGAACGAAACCTTCACCCATGCTGTGCCTTCCTTGAAATGCGAGTCCACCACAGAGCCATATAGCTGCACCCTGTTTGCTATCGCAAACCCACACACAGTCATCTTTACACCTATAAGGTTCGCTTATAATCGCTATGTCTGCCTGAAGATCCCTTACTGTTTGTGATAGTAGATCTTGCGCTGCTTCACAGTGATTGAGGTTTATTTGGACTATTCTCATTCTCTCACTGGGTAACTCTACGAGTTTGACGCGTGTTAGTATGTGAAGGCCTTGAGCAAGATGCAAGGAAATATATACGCAGAAAAGACTAGCGGAGAATACAAAAGGTAGTGGGAGCCTAGCTCTGTTATTAAAGAATATAATCAAAGAAAAGAATACAATCGCATTTAGTCTGGAGAAGGGTAGATGTCAAATAGAAAAATTATTCCTATTCGCGGTATCTAAATACTACAAAATCTTTAATTTTTTAAATGCTTTTAAAAATTTCTTTTAGTAAAATTTCATCTATATCTTTTTGTTTCTGTACACTTGACACTTCCAATTGTATGTGGAGCTCCACCTGGTGAAGTAATAAGGAGACATTTTTACAACCATCGTATTTAATGGGTCGATTATGAATGGCAACGCAACCTAAGTTGAGTTGTCGAAGGGCAACGCCACTGAAATGAAAATGTGTATTATGAATAGCAACTATAGTTAAGTGAAAACAGGGACCGTAAATAGCAGTTATTTTTTTCCAACAGTTAAACTTGGCCAGATATTTTTTAAGTTCGAAATAAAAGTCTTTCCGGATAGTAAAAAAACCGCTTATACCAGCAAATATAATCGAAAAAACCAAATTGGACACCAAAAAGTTATCAGTTTAATCTGAGATTATTTTATAATTATAATTTTGTAAAACTCATTTTTTTCTACTTACAGATTAGGGAGTAAGGCTAGAAAATGAGGACAATCGACTTGTATGCACACCTGTTATTAGGCAATTCAGTTACATACATACAGATATAGGTTAGGTTAGAAATTAAACATTAATTTTATTTACAGTAAAACCCGCTTAACTACCTCACGAAAAATGTCAGGTTTTTGAGGTACTTAGGAGGGTTGGGTACTTAAAATAACCCGCTTAAGTAACTCGATGCGAGTACTTGTGCCACCATAATTATTGATGTAGATACATCTTCTTGTTAACTTGCATAGATATGTAAATCCATGATTAAAACATGAACATTTAATGAAGCATACGTAGTTTAAAACCAAGATTGTGGCATTATTTAAATAGACAAACGAATAAAGAAAATTAAAAAAAATAGATAAAGCAATGACATGTAATTTTTACTAGAATTAAATTCTTTAAAAAGTAATTAAGTCGGCCGCTTGGTGTACCGGTAAGCAGTGCGCGCTTCCACTCCGTAGCGCCTGGTTCAAGCCCTGGTCAAACAACATCACGAAAAAAAATATAGAAACAAGTTTTTTTTTTAACAGCGGTCGCTCTCGGCAGGCAATGGCAAACCTCCGAGTGTATTTCTGCCATGAAAAACAGCTTCTCATAAAAATACAATCGCCGTTCGGAGTCGGCGTAAAACTGTAGGTCCCTCCCTTTGTGTGACAACATCAAGGCGCACGCCACAAATCGGAGGAGAAGCTCGGCCAAACACTAACATATGTGTAAGCGCCAATCTATTATTATTATTATTGTTACTAAAAAGTAATTTTTTATACATATTTATAGTATAAATATACCATCTAAACCTAAGCTTAAGATATATAATCAAAAATTTTATAAAACTCTTAGTTTTAACGTTATCTTTTCGAACTATATTTCAAAGCTGAGAATAACATTTAGCATTTTTTTCGGATCTCAATTCCACCAAAAAATACTTAAATTTGTTCCTATATATTACACTATTCCTATCGACTTTTATGACACTTCTCACTTTTGTGAAAAACCATGGTCAACTGCATCCCGAAAAGACAGTAAAAGAAATACGTTAAATACGAATAATATACTTTTCTCAAAGCCACTGTTATTTTGAAAACAAAAGCTCTTACTTAAGAAAAAAAGAGCTTTAAGTACAAAAAAGTTTGTCCAATATATTGGACGATTGTACTGAAAGGGTTAGGCAGGTTTCACTGTTCTTTTATTCATTTTGCTGATTTATTAATTTTTTTCATTTTCGTTTATAATTCTTTCAATGCACGAAATTATTGGTATGTTTACTAAAATATGATACTTGCAAATACTTCTGACACAAGGGTGTTAAAATATCTTGAAAACACCGCATCAATTACTGTTTTTGAGCTTGTAGTGTGAGCATTTCTATTTGTATATATTCCTAACGTTAGTGTTTCTTTTACGAATATAATCTGTGGTCCTGCTTCATCTGTCGCTAAGTTTACTTTGAAGTCATGAATGCATATAAAATACCATCTTTTGTTTGCAAACTAGAAAGCTAAATTAATTTCGTCGGCATTTCCTCTTCTCTTTGTGCAACTTTGTATTATATCATCCATACATATGTATGTATATAACATATATACATGTATGTTCACAAGTTATTAACGGACCCATGTTAAAATGATTTAAGTATTTTTAAAATTTTCGGTTTGCCTGAAACCATGCTACGAATATCACCTTGCAACCAATGAGTTCACCCATGCACACATATCGTCGATGTTTTTGCCAAACCGCCCATCAACCAGTTGCAAAACCGCCTAAATCGATGTTGTGGCAAAAATGAGATTTGGTAACCCTGAACTCCAGGCATCGATATTTATGCATAAAAATTGAATCGTTATTAAAACCACAGATTTGTAAAATAATAGCTAGAGAAAATACCGCCTATCAAGGCAATGTCTGCAAAGAATAAACCGTCGCTCTCAAGAGGTAGTCCTAATCCACACATAGTTGTTTTCGCCACAATAAAACTCTTTAGAATCAGAGAAAAGTCGAATTGATAACAGGACAAAAACTATTTGCTAATTACAGTTTCAACTGACTGAAAATAGTTATTCATGGGCTCGGCGCCAAAAAACACGACCTCCGAGATACTGTGAAACAAGTTTTGAGTAGCTTTCCCCTTGCCGCTGCATTGAGCGCGTTGGTGGTCGAGTTTTACACGTCGTACGCGAACATATAAATAATGTGTTTATTGGAAATTTTGTCCTCTACAACTTTTCTATTTAAATGTGCCACTTATTTCAAATAGAAATTGCTCAAAATTTAAAAAAACCACACCACTTACTTAATTTTGGCCATTTTTTGCATATTATTAGCAATAAATAATTCCTTAAAAAATTTATAGGCACATGAAATTGTAGGCAATCGAATTACCTTTTTTCGCGAGAAATGCACAATTCGCGCGCAAATCGTAAAAAACATTAAATCCAAGATGGCGGACACTTCCCATATCGCGATTTGGGGAAAAATTTTCATTTTGAGTTCTTCCTGAAAAATCTAATGCAAAATTCGCGCGCATTCGGATGTTTGCCATTGCCTGCCGAGAGGCGACCGCTGTTAAGAAAACACCTTTTTCAATTTTTTTTTTTTTGCGATGTTGCTTTGACCAGGGCTTGAACCCAGGCGCTACGGAGTGGAAGCGCGCACTGCTTACCGCTACACCAAAGCGGCCGCATACATACATAGACACATGTGTATGTATATTAGACTGCATCACTCCCCATACAAAAAAAAGGTGCTATTTTTCCATTGGAATTATAAAATCTATTATATTTTAAGACGTACACCAAATTATTTCGCAAAAATGTTAAGATTTAAATGAGCTGGACCGATTTGAAAATATCTCTAAAAATGGAATTTTATATGAATAAAAATAGTTTCTTAAAGATTTTTTTTGAAAACATCCCCTCAANCAAAAATGTTAAGATTTAAATGAGCTGGACCGATTTGAAAATACCTCTAAAAATGGAATTTTATATGAATAAAAATAGTTTCTTAAAGATTTTTTTTGAAAACATCCCCTCAAATGTCAAAACGGGTTAAGCTTAAAAAATTTGCATGAAAATATTAAAAAAAAATATTTAAAAAAATGAACGGAATCGTAATAACNAGATTTTTGATGCTGTTTTTTTTTAACTTTTTTCAAAAAATGGTATAAGAAAAACTTTAATAACACAACCTAAACTCTTGCGATTTAGAATTAAGAGATGTCATTGGAAAGGTTTTTTCTCATAGTTTTTATTTCTTTGCTAATAAACTCATTCANAGAGATTTTTGATGCTGTTTTTTTTAACTTTTTTCAAAAAATGGTATAAGAAAATCTTTAATAACACAACCTAAACTCTTGCGATTTAGAATTAAGAGATGTCATTGGAAAGGTTTTTTCTCATAGTTTTTATTTCTTTGCTAATAAACTCATTCAAAGGATGAAAGGATGAACGAACGTTATTCAAAGTTGAATTAAGATGTGTTGGTATTTGAAAAATAAATAATTGGGATACAAATGACTTTTTTTTTTTGACAAAAATATAAACAGTGTGAAAATACCTTTTTACTGAGGTCCCATAAGTCTAAATCCGAATAGTCTTGGCCCAGTTATTCAAGTTTTTCCTAAATCCATCTTTGAAAAAAGTAAAAAAACAGCATCAAAAATCTCGTTCTTACGATTCCGTTGAAAAGATTTTTAAATATTTTTATGCAGATTTTTTAAGCTTAATCTGCTTTGTCATCTGAAGGGACTTTTTTCAAAAAGATCTTTAAGAAACTATTTTTATCCATAAAAAACTAAATTTTTGGAGATATTTTAAAATCGGTCCAGCNAGGGACTTTTTTCAAAAAGATCTTTAAAAAGATCTTTATCCATAAAAAACTAAATTTTTGGAGATATTTTAAAATCGGTCCAGCTCACTAAAAACTTAATATTTTTCCGAAATATTTTGGTGGGCGTCTTAAAATATAATAAATTTTGTAATGCCGGCGGAAAAACCGCAACTTTTTGGTGATGCAGTCTAATGTACATACAAATTTAAGTATGTAGGTACATAGTCTTATACATGATAGCCCTTCGACATTTTCTGCTGGGCTATGCGTTACAGCTTCGCAAATTTTACCCCTACTGTATACACATCGAAAAAACTTTATAAAATTATAAGGAAACGAATGCGGAAAAGTGAGCTCTGAATTATATGTCCTAACATTCTAGTTTCGCTAACCTAGACAAAATTTTTCGCACAAATTCTTTCAATAGATTAAACTAAATTAGATAAAAGTAAAAATTCTTTAATAGATTCAACTGAATTAGATTAAAGTACAGTTTGAAACAATTAAAAGGCAAGAGTTAATAAGGTTTAGATCTTAAAGTATTCATACACCTCTGATTTAAAGCGCCTAGCATTCTCAGTGGATTTTAAACATATCGGTAGGAAATTCCATGTTTTTACAACACTGACAAAAAACATTCTCGAGGAAACAAGACAATTGTGTCTTGGTACAATGAGGCTACTTGAACGCGCAAAAGTCATTTTTTTAAAAAGGTATTCCGGGGTTTTTTATACCTTTCATGAGCATGAAATGGTATTATAACTTTGGTCCGATGTTTGTAAGTACCAGAACAAAAAGAGATAGACCCATTAAAATGTATACTTATATGATCAGAACGTCGAGCTGAGTTGATTTAGCCATGTCCGTCTGTCCGTCTGTCCGTCTGTCTGTCTGTTTGTATGCAATCTAGTCTCTCAGTTTTCGAGATATCCGGATCAAATTTGGTAGGTGGGTGTATTTTTATAATGTATTAATCATTTGTCGGAACCGGAAGAATCGGACCACTATAACATATAGCTCCCATACAACTGATTGTTCAGATATGAGGTCTTTTATCATAACTCCTCCATTTATGCAGCTAGGAACATGAAATTTCGCACCATTTTTGCTCACTATCAACGGAATACTTACAGTGAAAATAACAAGGATCGGGTGACTATAACATATATGTATCTTCCATACATCTGATTGTTCAGATATGGGATTTTACTGTAAAACTCCTTTATTTGAACAGCTAAAACCGATAAATTTCGTAAGATATTTTATAAATAATAATACAAAGTCTACTGAGAAAATCGTCAAAATCTATGCTGTATAAGCTTTATCTCCTATACCACTGATTGTTCAGATACCAGTTTTTGCGATATATCTTCTTTATGTAGGAAACTAAACCCAATAAATTGTGTTACCGGTTTACATACCGATCACATAGCAGTGAAAATCACTTAGATTGGTGCCATATAAAGTATATCTTCCATACCTCTGATTGTTTAGATGCGATTTTTTATATAAGTATGTAACTCCTCTATCGATGTATGCAGATGTATTCAAAAGCAGTAATCTGTCAAAGTAAAATTTGCAGATGTTCATGAAAGGTATGAAGCCTTCGGCATAGCCGAAGACAGCGCTGCTCTTACTTGTTTATGTATAAATTTGTGCAGAAATAAAAGGCTACGATACTTTAAGAAAAAAGTCACGCTACAGTTGAGTATTTTATAGCTACACTGTAAAATGTGGTCAAACTTGCG
This sequence comes from Rhagoletis zephyria, assembly GCF_001687245.7. Classification (NCBI taxonomy): domain Eukaryota; kingdom Metazoa; phylum Arthropoda; class Insecta; order Diptera; family Tephritidae; genus Rhagoletis; species Rhagoletis zephyria. The sequence continues at coordinate 85,329 of NW_016159131.1, forward strand.
CTTGGAAAATACATATCTTGCGCAATTATTTAGCGCCATTTGCAGTTTCCGCTCACTTGTACTGTCCATTTGACCATAAACGAGTTCACCATACGAAATCAGTGGAACTATAAATATTTTTACCAAGCGTAATTTTATGTCTTGAGGTACAAAGTCCGCCGTGCGCCATAACTTTCTTAGTACAAAATATATTTTTGCTAAAGTGGAGTTTATATGGTCTGTACACCCTAAATGTGAGTTAATTTTGTAACAACTGGTTCAAATTTGATCAATGTGTTCTCTAAGGCCTAATGATGTAATGTAATCTTGCGAGTTTAAATGGGGTGACATACATATAGCTTTGGTCTTCGTTGCATTTAAATTCAAATTATTAAGCTTTGCCCAAACAGATATCGAGTGAAGATCTTCACTAACTCTGGCTATTAAGTTTTCAGAAAGACCTATAGGGCCAGAGAGGTAAATTTGGGCATCATCCGCATACAAATATGTAAATCGATACGGTTTTACAGCCGTTAACAATATCATTGATAAAAATGCTAAATAGGATTCAACCTAGTATAGACCCTTGCGGCACTCCCGAATGTAGTTTCTTTAGCTCAGAGCCCACGTTTTTAGCTACAACTTTCTGCCAACGATTAGTAAGATAATTTTCCATTAACTTTACGGCACCATCAGAAAATCCAAAATATCTTTTTAGCATTAGCAGGAGTATACTATGATCAAAGGCCTTGGAGAAGTCTAACAGAGGTAAAACTGTTAGCTCACCCCTGTCATATGCTGGTCTTATATCCCCAGTTACCTTCAAAATAGCTGTAGCATAGCTGTGGCTACTTCTATACCCAGACTGATACACCGTGAGGAGTTTATATTCATCAAGGTATCCATTACCATTACCATTAGCTTTTCCAAGGCCTTGGACAATGAGGACAGTCTACTTATCNACTATCTGTCTTACCATTAGCTTTTCCAAGGCCTTGGACAATGAGGACAGTCTACTTATCGGACGGAAATCAGATGGTGAAGAGACTGCGTGCTTTTTCAGAAATGGAATAAATGGCTATCTTTCATGCGTCTGGAAACGTAGAAGTAGTGAAAGAAAAGTTTAAGATATGGGTCACGGTTGGAACTACGTATGGAAGGATCATTTTCAAAAACTTTAAACGTATACCGTCCACAACTATAGCGTTTGATTTAATTCTTCATTTGGTCTAAATAAAAGACCTTGGTCCAGTTTGAATTCGCTACTATGTTGCAAACTGATCTATTGAAGGAAGTATTCATTCATGATGTTAATATCTAAATCGCATTCTAAGTTGCTTTTACTCCGTACGCCCACGGACTTCAGACTATTCCAGAGAATTTTGGTTGGCAGATCCACGTTAAGTCTGGCCTTATAATATTGCCTTTTGCATTTTTTGTTGCAAAAGTGGCATGATTTCTAGCCACACGATATACTTCCCAATTTTCGTATGTTGGTTTGCGCTTCCAACATGTGTATAATCTATTGCGCATTCTAGTAGTGCGTAGAACCTCCCCCGTGAGCCATGGCTGTTTATTTTTTAGGAATTATTGCAGATTTTAAAGGAATAGATTTATCAAAGAGGTACGTTCACAAGGAAGTAAACCAGTTCAGTTTTTGGTTTATGTCAGGGAAAAACCACGCAGTATTCCAATTTATAGCGTTGGCCTCACATTCTAAAGCATTTATATCGACAGATTTTAAGTCCCTGTAAAAGAATGGTAGGACAACATTTTTAAGATACAGATCGTAAGATGCAAATAACATATCCTGATCGGAGACACCAGCAAGTGAAAATTGATCGCAGTGAAGCATGTTAACAGAATCCGATACACAGACCAGATCTAGTTGGCTTGGCTAACAATTAGTAGCAAAACGCGTTGGAAATTTGTTCATTGCTTGCAAACCAACAGAAGCCAATCTATCTATCAAATCGTTGGATCTATTGTCATTGTTTAACAGATCTATATTGAAATCACCGCATAGTAAAACATGCTCATATTTAGGCGCTAAATCAGCCACTTCGATGAATAAACCACCAAGGTCAAACATCTTACTCGGAATTTACACGCATACAATAAGACACTTTTCGCAACCATCCCCAATTTCGACTGAAACGTATTAAACCGGATCGACACAATTTGATTTAAAAATGGCTTTTTTGCCGCGGACTAGATTTGCAATATATAGCAATTTCACCACTTTTCGACAGCGTTTTCCTATCGTTTCTTGTTAATTTATAATCACGCAAGTTAACATCATTATCCATCACGGCTTCATTGAACCATGTTTCAGTTACACATACAACATCAACGTCGGAGTCTTGAAAGACATGATCAATATAGTAAACTTTATAAGAATTAAAACTTCGAGCGTTAAAGTCGCACAGTCTAAGCCGGGATGTTTTTTACTAACAAGATTCAACAACAATTTTAAACTATTTTTGTCAGTGTTCGAACCAGTGCACAGTGGTTGCTGCCATAGGCCAAAATTAAAAAATTGTATGTAAAAATTTTTGAACCAAAATAGGCTTTACAATCAGTTTTTTGTCCAAACTGCACGTTGTCATATATTTTTTGTTTTATTTCTGACGGTTGTTTCTGAAAAAAGTAACAAAAGTGTCATCAATTGTTCATTTTATTTGTATAGCGTCAGCACGCTGAAAATTGAATTGGATTTGACGTAATTAAAATATTGTGAAAAGCCGAGTGAGTTAAAATTGTATGCAATGGATATTGTACATAAAGGTATCGACTTTATTTCTATAATTAAACTTTTAGATATTCGTGTTGTGTTCTATGCAAATCGTTGTTTTAGAAAAGTACGATTTTGTGTGTTTATTGGTTCGTCTTTCAAGTATTTAGAAAATATTTTAAGTGTGTTTCCCCTATCGGCCCTCAATATTTTTATTTACATATTGTTTGTTAATATTTTAAGATTATAAAACTGTTCAGTGTAGATGCATTGACCTGCAGAGGATCGCGTAGTATTCCATAACCCAATCCAAGCCCTTTATTTTCTACAGTTTTTTTCATGTTTATTTCTTGATTTGTGTATCTAATTTTCTAATTCAAAATGTTTCTATGCACAAGTTAACACTGCGAGTTTTGTCGATTGCATGTTTTTGAGATTTGGCGTAAAAATTTCGGTTCGCATTCCTAAAAAGTTCAAAATTTGCTGGGTGCAATAGCGAAAGATATTGAATATGAGGGTTTTGAGCCAGATCGGTATGAGTTGCAAAAATGTATTAATTACGTTTGTAAAAAATTTGCATTGTTTTGGCAAAGACCCAAACACCAAAAATCAGCAGTTTTGAAAATTCATTATAATTGGCTCGAAAAGAAAGAAATCATTTCATTAAAATGTCAACCAACAGTTTCCACCAAATCAAATCGTGGCGCCCGAAAATAGATTTTGTTGAGTCTTCAAACAGACTAAGCGTCGGCGAACATATCGGGATAAGATTTTTACCCTAAGGTCTGTTAAAAGTCAAAACTGTAGTATGTAAAAGTGGGCGGGTTTGACACGCCCACATACAGTCACAGAAAAATAATAGGGACACGACATTGTGACCAGTTTCGGCTATTTTTTTGTTTGTTTAATGTTTATTTTTTTTTATAAAAATACAACTCACTATCTAACAAAAAACAAATTTCAAACTTTGTAAAAAAACAAAAAAATTCAACAAAATTTTAAAACATTACCAAACTTTTTAAATAAGTACTTTTAGAAAAAAGTTATTTATGCAGTTTTACAGCCCACTGGATTCTAGCTCAAGATAGTGCAAGTTTTAAGTGGCTAAAAAATCGCTTTGATTTTTGAAAATTTTTTTCCTGACGGTGTCTCGCATTTTCTTCCATTCAAAGTATGTTTGAAATTTTTTTTATGGAAACAAATAGTAACACCATCCGCCAAAAAAAAAAAAAAATATCAACAATCAACGCAAATTTTTAGCCACTTCAAACTTGCAATTTCTTAAGCTAGAATTTAATGGGCTTTAAAACTGCACACCTAGATTTTTTCTAAAAGTTCTTATTAAAAAGGTTTGTGTTGTTTTAAAATTTTGTTGAATTTTTCTACTTTTTTTATAAAGTTTAAAATTTGGACTTAAATATGTGGTTTTTGTTAGATAGTAAGTTGTATTTTTATAAAAAAAAATAAACATTAAGCAAACAAAAAAACAAAAATAGCCGAAACTTGTCACAATGTCGTGTCGCTATTATTTTTCACATGACTGTATNATGTTGAATTTTTCTACTTTTTTTATAAAGTTTAAAATTTGGACTTAAATATGTGGTTTTTGTTAGATAGTAAGTTGTATTTTTATAAAAAAAAATTAACATTAAGCAAACAAAAAAACAAAAATAGCCGAAACTTGTCACAATGTCGTGTCGCTATTATTTTTCACATGACTGTATGTGGGCGTGTCCAACCCCGCCCACTTTTACATATTACAGTTTTTACTCGTAACAGACCTTAGGGTACAAATTTTATCCCGATATGTCCATTAAAAGTATTTTTGGCCGCTCTCCCCATATAAATGCAACCACTGTGCAGTGCCAAGAATGATAGAATACAACATTGCGCCAATCGAGCTGAGAGCAACTGGCCGTGACGTCCAAATATACCAGAAGGAGAGAGCAAGACGAACTCGACAAGAAAAAGAAGAAGCATCGAACAAAAGGCAGTATTGCCGAGTTTTGAATTTGAAAAAGCACAAAATTTTTATGGACTTTGTATGAATACATAATTTTATTGTAAGGATGCCGATTCAAATTAATAAAAATCAATGTTTCTTGCACAACGGTCGATTTCTTCTGGCGTGATTGAAGGTGCTGCGCATATTTCGTTGTCGCTTATGATTGTCACTGTGCCATGATTTTGTTTAAATTTTTGTAAAATTGCTTAGCACACTTACGATTGCTATAAATTTTGCTTCCATTTTTTTAAGATTTTCTAATTTGAAGTCTTCAAACTAAAAACAAAAGCACCAAAAACGCA
>NW_016159131.1:90373-96131 GCF_001687245.7 Rhagoletis zephyria
GAAAGATCAGGTGGAGAAGGACTTGGCTTCACTTGGCGTTTCCAATTGGCGTCAGTTGGCACAGAGGAGAAACGACTGGCGTGCTTTGCTGAACTCGGCCAAAATCGCTTAGGCGGTTACAGCGCTAAAAAAGAAGAAGAATGAGCAGAATAGACTGTAACTCATACGCCACGTACACCTGAGTAATTGGAGAGTTTGCATCGAAAACAAGGGGCGTCAGAAATGATTAATTAATTTCTCAGAAACTATCAGAGCTATCGAAAAGTGATGTTATGGAGAATTTTATTTTCTTTCATTTTCCGTATCTCGTATTACGATTATTCAATTGGTTCGTAAGATATACGTGATTAAGTGAAACCACTATTTTTTAAATCTGAATAACGGTAAATTGCAAATATCTCAAAAAGTTATCCATAGAAAAAAAATTATCTCGATTTTCGGAATCACGAGGAGTTCTACATTTTTGCTGTAACCAGTGTTATCAGGTACGCAATGCACCTAATTGTGAACGGTATTTGACTTTACGAATTTCATTGTAGAGTACAAAAACTCAAGTTATACGTTGTACCAAAAATATAAAATATACGGCACCCAGCTGTTTTCAACAGCGGATATTTTAAATCTGATCTTGTTGCCGGAATTCAAGCAATGGCAAAGCTTTATGTTGCAGTTCCAGGGCCTTATCTTCTTTTAGTTCCAAAAACTCAACTCTTTCACTTTTCTTAAAAAGGAGTATTTCGGATATTGTAAGTTCATCCTCAATTATTACTACGTTTATACGGACAGAATAATCGACTTAATTGAAAGCGCATTGACACCGTACACATTTCGCTCTAGTGTTTATACTTACGGCTTTATATCGGCATCAAAGTAACCGTCTTCAAAAGCAAACAAAATAAGGTATTTTTATTTGATATTTTATAAGTTAACATAATGGAAAGTGATAAAAATCTAATTTTATTCGGCATTATAAAATCGTGGCAAAAAAAAATTTATTATCAGCTTTTAAATACTGATGCGATTATTTGGAATTTGAGCGGAACAGCTGACCTCCAATTCGCTTTGAGTGAGAGCGGTGTTTATACACTCTTTCTAACTGTCTGGAGAAATAAACTACCGATTTGAAATGGATTGTGAGCCAAAACACTTCGCTCTTTCAAAGCGAATTGGAATTCAGTTTATACATATGTTTTGAATCGCGGCGAAATGAATTAAAGCGACTTATGCATGCGTATAAACGTAGTATATGTTACATAAAAAAGGGTTTATGAAGTATGAAAACGTACATTTAACTAATTTCAAATCGGCAAATCTTTTTTCAAAATCTGCTTTTAAATCGTGTGCAATATTTTTTTCTAGCCATGGAAAATTATGAAATATTCTTTATTTGAGATCATGAATAAAAAGAGGTAGTTTAGCTTCAAAACCTAAAATAATTTGCGACAAATCAAAAACATTTTTATTCTCTTCTTGTAGAGACAAATTCAAGTTTTGCAAATGTTCCATCATATCGGTAAAGAACAGAATAGAAGAAAATGCATGGAGCGTAGACGTGTTAATCTGGCTGGCAAGAGATCGCGACTTTTTTGTGCTGCTAAAGTGTTTATTCCAATTAAATATTGCCTCCAAAAGTGGTGAAAGAGCGTGGAAGACTGTTTTTGTATACCACGGCCTGCTGTCGAAAATAACTTTTGCGCGAAGTCGATTATTTTTCCATTTTTGAAACGCAAGTATATTTATTTACCTACTGAGCATTTAGCAATTGGAGAAGTTTGAGAACTCTGCTGTTTCAACTGACATATTCATAAATGGTATACCGCAGAGCACGATGAAAATGTGAGTGAAGTGTTTGCGGAGGTGTGTCGGGCGATTGACTTCGTCACTCCAGGTATGCGTGAGTCGTTTTGTATTCGACCAAACAATATCCAAACAAACTCAGCGCCGATATTGATTAAGCTTAATTATCGCATGCCAGAAATCAGCTTTTTAAATCGATTGCTGGTTTTCGCAAACTCAATAAAATTATAGTTTAAAAAACTAAAACCTTCCTATTATAATTGCCTTTCGTACTGTCATCAGGTATGTAACTTGAGAATAGAAATCGCTGCATCTTTTAGGCGCACCAATATTACATAGTTACATCCCGAGCTAATAAAAGGAAGGTAATTATAATAATAAAAAGAGACCTTTATTGCTGTCGGATGTTGGTTTGTGCGGCGAGGGAAAGATATACGTGCATGAGAGTCTGACCAAGGCCAATAGAGAAACTATGTACTATGCAACGCAACTTAAACGCCAGAAATTATTATCGTCTGCTTTCAGCATCCGCGGGAGAGTACATGTTAGAATGCGTCATAATATAGAGGCGATTCCTGTGGACAGCAAAGAAAGCGTTGATGCACTTGTCAGTAAAACCGCTCAACAGAAGTAGCTTAAACTGCTGAAATAATGGCAGCATTTCTTTATTCATTCTGAACGTTTGGAATAAACTTTTTTGTTTACTTATTCTTTAGAACGTTCCTAATGATATGTCAACGTACATTTCAAACGCATTCTGTTTATTCCGGCTGTGAAATGGGATTATCCGGAATGTATAAAGAAACGCAGCCAATGTTTTAGTTATTCAGCTATTTAGCCTTAAAGATTCTCTTCACATATTTCCTCTGTATCTTCTTTGGTCTTACATTTTCTTTGTTCTGTTTTCTTGCTTCTGCCTTCGTCTTTCTGAACCTCGAATTTAGCAGCGCCGATCGTAGATCTCAACATGTTCAATGTTAGCACTGCACCACGAACCAGAAAATAAAGGTCGCGCATTCGCGGACCGCTAACCCTATCTTCGTCGATTTGACAGCATCCACCCAATCGCTGACGTCATAATATACTTTTGTTTACATTCACTGTTGCCAACTTGATGCTTTTCGCACCAAATTTAGTGGGTATTCAAAACGCGAAAATTTTGGAGTTTTGTGCTTATACAACATGATCGATTTGGTTTCTCGTTTTTCGACCCGGAGACTGCCACGTAGCTTGATGGATCTGTTTATGCTTGAACCTAGTACTGCATACTACCATGTTTGTGGTTCCAAAGATCCTTTCCTTGCCCATCCTGGCATTGAAGTCGCCAAGCACGATTTTGATATCATGACGAGGGCAGCGCTCGTACGTGCACTCCAAGCGCCCATAGAAGAGATCCTTGGATGCCTCATCCTTCTCTTCCGTCGGGGCATGGACGCAGATGAGCGAGATGTTGAAGAATCTCGCTTTGATGCGGATTGTGGCTAGACGCTCGTCCACCGGGGTGAACGACAGTACTCGGCGACGGAGTCTCTCTCCCACCACAAATCCAACTACGAGTTTTCGCTCCTTTACATGGCAGCTGTAGTAGACGTCGCAAGGCCCCAGACATTGCTTGCCTTGCCCCGTCCAACGCATTTCTTGGATGGCGGTGATGTCTGATTTTGTCCTTGCGAGGACATCAACCAGCCGGGCAGAGGCGCCTTCCCCATTAAGGGTCCGGACATTCCAGGTGCATGCCCTCAAATCGTAGTCCTTTAAACGTTTGCCCTGGTCGTCATCATAAGGGCGGGTCTCATCCGAGGCTTTGCCTTGCTTCTTCACTGGAAGTGGTTTTTACGTGGCGGGTCCCAAGCCCAGCGCACAACCCATTGCAGGGACGGGGGTGGTTTCGCAACCAAATACACGTTTATGTAGCGAGCCGCTTGCTCCAAGCAGACACCCGCTTGCTCCAAGCAGGCACCCGCTTGCAGCCGTACCTACTGGTGAACAGACGCTGCAGACTTCAGTGAGCCCTTAAACCGAATAAGTCGGAGTGGCCCCACCGAAGCTCCCTCTCTTTCTGCCGTGACCCAAGGCTCCACTTGGATTGGTTACCGCATCTTGCAAATGGGTTGCTCACGTTGCCCAGAGCGCGCTCATATTTCATACAAAAAATCCTTGCGCATTTTTATTTGACCAATCATTATTTTCTTATTTATCTATCGATTTTCTTCATTAGTAGGTTAGTTTGTTTTTCGAAAGGAAGTGCACAAGTGCAAAATATTTACACAGAAACTGTTATTTTTTGACTTTTTTCCTTGTCAAAGTTTGAATTTGTTGCATTTTTCCATCAAAAATACAAAAAAAATTGAAATGATTAATTAATTTCTGAGAAACTATAAGGGCTATTGAAAAGTGGTATATATACGGTTTATAAAGAATCTTATTTTCTTTCATTTACTGTACCTCATATTACGATTTTTTAATCGGTTCGTAAGATATACTTGATTAAGTGGAACCACTCTTTTTTTAAGTTGAATAACGGTAAATTGCAAATCTCTCGAAAACGTATCCATACAAAAATAAATAAACTCGATTTTCGGAATCAGCGAGCGATTCTATATACAAATTGGATAGCGGCGTCTGGAGAACAAAAAAATCTGATCAAAAACAGCGGGTTGGAATTTACACAATTCCCTAAATTGAATTTTATGGTTTGGAAGCTAAAATAGTAAAATGCTACTAATTAAACTTATAAGAAGTAAGTAATTATTCGTTTAGTCAGTGAACTGTGTCAGGATAAGACTTCGGGATTTGTTTTCTTACGTTTTCAATTTTATACTTTTGAATGTAAACAAAATTGCTATCAGCTGTTCATCTAACTTGCAAGTTTCTACAAATTTTCTGTTCGCGTACTATTTTGGATATTTTTCTCTTGTGAGAGAACAGATGACATTTCTCCGGAATTTTGCTGTTGGACATTTTTTACTGGAGATTTTAAACGAACGTACCTAACCAACATTTAACAAAACTGTTACGCACGGCTTTACTGACGTAAAGTCAGATTTTGAAAATTTGGCCAAAGGGATCTTTTGAATTTTCTTTAATATCTATCTTGCGTACATTAGAATAACAATAAACTTAATGTTTTTCATTTCTAATAATAAAATTATTTAAAAATAAAATTTTTGTTTTTGTTGTTTTTTTGTGGCCCTTTGTAGGATTTAGAATATACATACATGTGGCTATTTTCGGCTTCGGCCTTGCCCCTCCTGGTATATACCGCTTATGGGAAGTTTTTTACCTTTCATTTGCTACATTTCGATTAAGATATACGTTATTAAGTGGAACCGATTTTTTTTTAGCTGAATAACACTAAATTGCAAATATCTCGAAAACTTACTTATGGAAAAATATTCGATTTTCTGCATCAGCAAGCGATTCTGCATAGGAATTGGATACTGGCATCCGGTGCGCATTTTTGTTGTAAGTCAGTGTTTTTTATGACATACTAGTTATAAATACATATACAATTTTTTGTGTTTTTCTCTTACTTTCGTTGCTTTTTTCCGAAACTATAGAAGTTGATGTTGAAATGTTTTGAGTTTTAACGTATGTATTTGAAATAAAAAATATAATTTTTGATATTCCAATAATTAGTTTTATATTAGCTGTGTTTTTTTTTACACGCATATATATCTACGCTTAACGTGTAAAAAAACAATCATCGACAATTTCCATTTCAAAACAAGTAATTTTGATTTCATAAGCGCACATAAAGTTTGTCGCTTAGAGCCCCATAAAATTTTTAAGCGCAGATACGTATGCGTGTAAAAAACACGCCTATTATAACGTTAGATATACTGACGGAACAAAGTATTGGCACAGCAAATTTTTCACAATATATGCTACATTTTTTATTCTAATATTTTTCCGCCAATTTTGTATAAAAATATGGTCCATTCAACAACAAAAACCATAA
>NW_016159132.1:0-3093 GCF_001687245.7 Rhagoletis zephyria
GATGAAGACGAAGATGAAGATGAAGATGAAGACGAAGATGAAGATGAAAATGAAGATAAGGATAAGGATCATATCCCCCTAACTTAACTTAACTTACCTCAACTCTCTCACCTCCTCTTAAAAACTTACTCCACCTGAGCTCACCACATCTTATTTCACCAAACCTTAACTCCCCACACCTAAATCCACCACTACTTCACTCACCGCACCTCTACTCACCACATCTTATTTCACCAAACCTTAACTCCCCACACCTAAATCCACCACTACTTCACTCACCGCACCTCTACTCACCACATCTTATCCCCCACACCTAAATGCACCACACATAAATTCACCATACCTTAGTTCACCACACCTAAACTTGCTCACCACACCTTAACTCACCACACCTCAACCCACCACACCTTAACTATTCACACATAAGTCTACCACACCTAAATTCACCTCACCTTAATTCACCACACTTCATACACCACAACTAAACAACTAAAGTCATATGTTATGTTATTTTATCTTATGTTATGGTATGTTATGTTATGCTAAGTACTAATCTAAACTCCATTCCATTTAACCCATTCCAACTAATGTTATTTCAGCTCAACTCAACTCACATAAACTATCCTTAATTTTAGCGGTTGAATTTCAACCGCTGGGCGAACACTAGTACATATAATTTGTTTTGGGCGTGGCAAAAGGACTATAAGGTTTTCATAATAGAACGTACTAGGGTTCACCTTTCATACAGATTTGAAAAAATTGTCCGACTAGCGACATTTTTATATGCATTCCAATGTAAAATTTTCCGCTGAAACCGAATACGAAATTAAAATGTAAGAGAGTTAAACAGTTTTTGAAATATAGCCGAATTTCGGGTTTTAGAGATCTGATCACTTAACTACAATTTTATTTTAGATATACTAGTTGGCCAGCCGCGACATTTTTATATAAATTTTTATGAAAAATTTTGCTCTGAATCCGAATACGAACTCGGAATATAAGAAAGTAAAACAGTTTATGAGACATAGCAAAATTTCGCGTTTTTTAGGCTTGAAATAAAGTGCACTCATTTAATTACAATTTTCTTTAGATGTAGTTGGCCAATGCGACATTTTTGTATGAGTTTTTATGCGAAATTTTCTATTGAATCCGAATACAAAGTCAGGTTACAAGAAAATTTTAAAAATGTTCGAGATATAGCAAAATTTCGGGTTGTTGGTATCTGAAAAAAGTGCACTCACTTTAATGCAATTTTCTTTGAATGCAACTACATATATTCCAATTTTAAATTTGTTTTTAAATTAGTAACTGTTATTAAATTTGCTATCATCTGCGTTAACAAGATTATACCACTGGATAAGTAATTTTGGAAGAAAAAAATCCTTTTACACATTGCTTACCAGTAACCATAGCAAATACAAAATTTTTTTCCTGGTACACTTGGCGAATTTTTCCCCATGTGTTGAACAAACGTAGTACAGTGAAACCCGCTTAAGTACCCCCCGCTTAAGTACATAACCCGCTTAAGTAACCAACATTTTTGGACACGGTGAATTTTTTAATACAATCTGAAGAAAATCCCTCTCTTAACCCAACTAAGTACCTAATTTTTTCGTGCCTCATTTACAATTTTACTTATTAATTTTTTAAAATACCTTAAAATATTTACATATTTTGAAATTCAGTAGCAGCGCTACACACCTTCGGTAAAAAAATTCTAAAAAATCAACGGTAACTTTTAACCACTTGAAACTTGAACATTATTACACTAATATTGAATGGGCTATAAAACTGTATACTCAAAATACACTTCTGAGAAAAATGTTTGAAACTATGATGGATTTTTTAAGTATTCTACAAAATCTTAAGCTTAGGTTTATATGGTATTTGTTAGGGAATGAACTGCATTTTAATTGATTGAAAAATCTTAAAAATTAATGAATAAACATAAGTGGCAAACAATATCATTTTGAATTTGGTAAAAAATGATATGTCCAACTTTGACTTTTTAAACAATTTAATTCTTGTAAAAATTACATACCATTGCACTAAATATTTTTTAACCGACTTCCAAAAAAGGAGGAGGTTATCAGTTCGTCGGAATCTTTTTTTTTTTTTTTTTTTTTTTATGTATGTTACCGTATAACTTTGCACCACGTCAACCGATTTCAATAATTCGATCATTGGATCATGAAATATATAGATATATATATATTTTTTTTAAGTCGGTTTTTTTTTTTGCTAAAAATTACTTGTTTAATAAAGTTTTTCTTTACTTGTTTATGTGTTTTAATAATGCTACGATTTTGGTTTTAAACTATGTATACTTCATTAAATGTTGTTATTCAAGTATTTATGTAAGTTAACAAGAAGATGAAACTACATCAGTAATTATGTTCGCTTATGTATCCGCATCGAGGTACTTAAGCGGGTTCCTTTAAGTACCCAACCCGCCTAAGTACCTCAAAAAGCTGACATTTTTCGTGAGGTACTTAAGCGTGTTTTACTGTATATGAGTTAATAGATACTATTCACTATTCACGTTAATAGGCAAATTGGTTTCTAAGATCTAGGCCCCTATTGCGAGTGTCGACTGGCAGTAGAATAGAAATTTGTCGATCGAGTCGATCAACTTTTATTTTGCTATTGTGTAACTTGATCGATAAAAATTTGTACTATTGTGAATGGTTGCCTGAATTGTAAACAGCTGTTTGTTTGTTTACATTTGTTTCTTTAGTGTTTAATTTACATCATTTTAAAAATAATTGCTTTTATTATAAAATTTACAAAATTGATACAGTTGAAATATGGTTTAGTGATGAGGAAGATGATGTTGAAGCTAATAGATTAGTAGAGTTGGCNTTTGTTTACATTTGTTCCTTTAGTGTTTAATTTACATCATTTTTAAAATAATTGCTTTTATTATAAAATTTACAAAATTGATACAGTTGAAATATGGTTTAGTGATGAGGAAGATGATGTGGAAGCTAATAGATTAGTAGAGTTGGCTAAAGCAAGGAGGGAATTACGGAATTCGTCGGACCCCTTGGAGTTGGAAGATGAAGTTATGTACATATGAGAATTTTATGAATA
>NW_016159132.1:3108-3361 GCF_001687245.7 Rhagoletis zephyria
TTAGTGTTTAATTTACATCATTTTTAAAATAATTGCTTTTATTATAAAATTTACAAAATTGATACAGTTGAAATATGGTTTAGTGATGAGGAAGATGATGTGGAAGCTAACAGATTGGAGTTGGAAGATGAAGTTATGTACATATGTGAATTTTATGAATAGGAGTTACGTTCCAGATGCTTCACGGTTTGTAGGTTTTACAGGATTTGCAGGAAAAGCTGTTTTCCTCATTAATAAACTTTATGGAAGTTTA
>NW_016159132.1:3426-39654 GCF_001687245.7 Rhagoletis zephyria
CCGGAGTTATATGCACAAGATATATTGCATATCTTTCACAACAGAAGCGGAGCTACTCTTCCGAGCTACTCTTCCCGAAAATTCCTTTCATTACGTCCTCATTCTCCTGCATCAGCTCGACCAACCGCGCAAGTTAACTTCTGTTGCTTACAATTTTTGATCTGTAATTCAGACACATACGTATATAGGTANTCTTCCGAGCTACTCTTCCCGAAAATTCCTTTCATTACGTCCTCATTCTCCTGCATCAGCTCGACCAACCGCGCAAGTTAACTTCTGTTGCTTACAATTTTTGATCTGTAATTCAGACACATACGTATATAGGTATAATTCACAATTTTTTACAACTTCCAGTTTAATTAACTTACTTTTTATCCATTATAGTAACACTTTCTTATGTAAATTTTATAAACGCAAACTCCAACGACTAAAAAACAGCAATAGAAGGATGAGCGATTAAAAAGTATTCACAGTCGCTAATTGAGCGACTAAGCGACACTCACAATAGCATCGACAATCGACAATCGCTCAATAGTCGTTTATCTACTGCCAGTCGACATTCGCAATGGGGGTGCTAGCTTCTGTACTTGAGGATGTCGGAGAAGTTTTGTTTCATAAAGTATGCTGAAAACGAAAAGTATACCTTTGGTTGTTATGCCTCTTTTTATCAAACTACACGAAAGACCTGCTCACTCGAATAGGCACAAATAGCGTAGCATTTTATGTATACGGCAGAATTGTTACATGGAGGACATTGCAGGGAATGACCAAAATTAGATTAATTTAATGTAATTTAGCTTTAGTTTAATTTAAGATTAAATCTAAGTTCAACTGTAATTAAATTTTGTTTTAAATTTTAAAATTCTATTCTTCTCTTGTCTTCTATTCAGTGTAAGTTCTATTGTATTTTGTACCATATTTGTTGTACTAAAAAGGAAAGCAATTCTTACTATTCTAATATCACGCTTTTGATAATAAATGGAAGCGAAATGAAATATTATAATTTAACAGGGTGGAATAAGAGAAGGTGATATCAGTACGAACTCACCAAATGGTAGACTGTCTTAATTGTGGCATGCATTTTAAAAGTAGTAGAAAGGGGGAAAAAATAAGTCCAGCTTTGGAAAAAGTATTAACATTAGTGAAAATCATTTGGATGGGTCATATGGGTATGCGTACATGTATAAATCGAAATTGCAGAGGTGTTCTTTTAACCAATACCTCATAACCCAAAATTTACAAAAAAAAACTATAAACGGATTTTTCGACCAGTGGATCCCTGGTAACTTTCCCTATCACATATAAAAAAAAGGTATGTCAAGGCTTTGATGAAAAACTACCGAATCGACTTGACTAATTATTAATTCTTAAAAACACGTTTGATCTGTTCAAATTGAATTGTAGTTTTCGCGTGACTAATTATTTTTGCTAAGATTTCGCAGAACCAAAGTATTTAGTTTATATACATACATGTAAGTACAGTACAGTACAGTAAGTAAGTATTTCCCAAAGGCTTAATTATGGTCCGATTTAGTTCATATGCAAAACATATGCCTTCTATGTACATTAGACTGCATCACCAAAAAAAGTTGCGGTTTTTCCGCCGGGATTACAAAATTTATTATATTTTAAGACGTCCACCAAAATATTTCGGAAAAATATTAAGATTTAAGTGAGCTGGAACGATTTGAAAATACCTCCAAAAATGTAGTTTTTTATGAATAAAAATAGTTTCTTAAAGAACTTTTTGAAAAAAGTCCCCTCAGATGACAAAACAGATTAAGCTTAAAAAATCTGCATAAAAATATTTAAAAATCTTGTAAACGGAATCGTAAGAATGAGATTTTTGATGCTGTTTTTTTTTACTTTTTTCAAAGATTGATTTACGAAAAACTTGAATAACTGGGCCAAAACTATTCTGATTTAGGCTTATGGGATCTCAGTAGAAAGGTATTTTCACACTGTTTTTATTTCTGTCCCAATACTTTTTTTTTAAATACCAACACATCTTAATTCAACTTTGAATGACGTTCCTTCATCCTACCTTTCTCTTTCATCCTTTGAATGAGTTTATTAGCAAAGAAATAAAAAGGTAGAGAAAATACCTTTCTAATGACACCTCCTAAGTCTCAATCGGAAGAGTTTAGGTTCAGTTATTCAAGTTTTTGTTATACCAATCTTTAAAAAAAGTTAAAAAACAGCATCAAAAATCTCATCATTACGATTCCGTAAAATTTTTTTTTTAATTTTTTTTTAATATTTTTCTGCAAATTTTTTAAGCTTAATCCGTTTTGTCATTTGAGGGGATTTAAAAAAAAAAATCTTTAAGAAACTATTTTTATTCATAAAAAACTCCATTTTTGGAGGTATTTTCAAATCGGTCCAGCTCACTTAAATCTTAATATATTTCCGAAATATTTTGGTGGACGTCTTAAAATATAATAGATTTTATAATTCCAATGGAAAAATAGTAGCGATTTTGTTTTGTATGGGGAGTGATGCAGTCTTATATATATGAATGTATTCCATTTATTAACCGACTTGCAAAAAAGGAGGAGGTTATCAGTTCGTCGGAATCTTTTTTTTGTTTTTTTATGTATGTTACCGCATAACTTTGGACCACGTCAATCGATTTGGATAATTCTTTTTGCTTCGGAAAGGTAGTGTCTCAGAGGTGGTCCCATACTAATCTGGTTAAGATCCGATTAGTGGATCGTGAGATATATATATATATTTTTTTTTTATATGAGAGTTGAAGTCGGTTTTTTTTTGCTAAAAATTACTTGTTTTCAGCCTTAAAAGGATTTACTTTTCAAAAATGCAAATAAAAATAAAAAATGTAACGTTTACGCCCCGAAAACCCATACGAAGTCATCTAACAAGTTTACTCGCACGCCTTAGCATAAAACCCATATTATTTAAAAGTGATTATATATTGGCGTTTAAGATTTTTACACAGTATTCCTTATGCACTTATTTATTTTTTTCCTCATGTATATACAAATTTTAGATTAAATGTCGAGTGCACCAATACAAATTGTAAAAATGGAATCATGGTCATCTTTTACTCAATGTAATTTTTTTTTTAATTTGGTGAAACACTAGTCTTATTACCAGGGAACGGATTTTTAGGACCTAAAAACCTATAAAAAAGTCAAAATAAAATAACGAAATAGGCTGGAAAAGGCAAAATAATATAGCGAAAAAGGCAGGAAAAGGCACTAGGTAGTGCAAAAAAGGCAAACAAAATAGCGAAAAAGGCAGGAAAAGGCACTAGGTATTGCAAAAAAATCAAAATAAGGCACTAAAAAAAGATAGAAAATACAAAGAACAATCAAAAAATATTTATTTTAGAAATGTTTGTATTACAAGTAAAAAGAGAAAAACTATGAACTACTTTCATTATATGAAAAATTTGTACTTTGAATCTTTGACTATTTTATCCTTTCGAGTTTCTAACTCATACAACTTTAATCTGTATAGTTGTAATAACATTGAACCACAAGATGCATTTTGAAGTTTTCTGGCAGCATTTTCATTCGATTTTCGCGAAGAAAAGCCTTGAATGTACTAAATGTGCGATTTTGTTTTGTATGGGGAGTGATGCAGTCTAATGTACATGCATATATTGAAAATAAAATTTTTTTTTAGTTGTTTACAAAAGTCGTACTTACGGTAGGATTTCGTTTATATACATATGTACATACATATATACTACCAAATGCCATAGCAAAAAATAGCATTGAAAAGCAAAAAGGGTCCCTGATCCACCTGCCTAGGATCCAAATTTCAAGCAAATTCGACCATAAATACTATATTTCCTATTTTTAAATTCAGGTTATAAACTTCTGTTTGCAAAATTTCATGCTTATCTGTTCCGTAGTTTCCACGTGATTGAGTCACAAACATCCAAATTCACAAACTCACAATTATAAATAATATTAGTAGGATAAGAGCCGTTTTCTCAAATAGGTTTTAAAATTTATCTGCCCTTTAAATACAAATTTTGTTCTGAAAAAATGTGTTTAAAAGGCAGATAAATTTTAAAATCTACATGAGAAAACGGTACTAAGTGAACTTTATTAATGTAGAACGAAAGTAAAAATTTCACAGTTCAACTTAAAATAAGAAATTCATACATACATATGATGTATTACAATCAATTGATTCGTTTTTAATTTATAGCTATTTAAAACCAATCTGAAGTTTTTTACCATATTTTGGCAATATTGTCACGCCCTTTTATACCAATCGAAATTTTTTTGTTATTAACCTTCCCATAGAGCTGGGCTTTAAAATGAAAAAATCTTCATAATATTCACAGCACTCTGTGTGGAAATATAGATTTATAGCGCGCTACCATTCCGCAGGGCTTGGGTTAGAGCCCAGTTAGTATTTTGCCAGCACGATGTCAATTTTTCAAAGATTAACGAAAACACAAGTACCACAGAAATGTAGTAGCGAACTTTGGATGCAGTTTACTTCTATTTGATATTGATATTTGCCATTTCGGAGTAGGCGTGAAACTGTTGGTCCGTCCCCTTTTTGTGACCACATCAAGGCGCACGCCACAAATCTGGGGTGAAGCTCGGCTAAACACCGATATATTTTGAAAGCGCCAAAAAATGCAATCGTATACACTTTTGCATGCATAACTTCTTTTACCGATGAAATAGGATTAAGCTCAACAGTTTACTCTGTAAACTGAGACGGAGCTAGAGGCTAGGAGCTGACATTCAATCTTAAAAGCATTCGTTCTGATGTCGAACAAAACTGATTGTATTTGTACAATGCATGACGAAGAATTGCTGTTAGCACCTGACAACCAATGCACTTTAAAAATGTGAACTTACGAACAAGTTTCCAAGCGTAACTGCATTAAATTCGCAACTTTCACAAACCATATACAGTATATTTTGCTTTGCTGCCTTTATGCTTAAGTGCACATTTAAGATACCTACCCCAAAATGGGCATCAGAGGCATTATTTTTAACATTTATAAGGAAACTGCTCCGATAGATGCATTCAACATACTTGCACATTGGCGGTACCTGCCTTAAAAATTTTGCAACTATTTAGTATCAATTATCAAAGAAAGTATTACGTTTACCTGCACTGGCCCTACAATTACACTGAGGGAAATAATGCATAGTAAAATTGAATATTTTATATTTGATTATCGTTTAAAAATGTTCGTATTTAAAAATAATATTTTCATACAAAATTTATTACGCACGTATTTGACTGTTCACATCTGAGTATGCATATATAAGTGTACATACGCACCCCAAGCATGCAGAGCGCCGCTCTGAGAGCCGTGACAACACAAACATCCATACATAGTACATACATGTTTATCCGTACAAATCGCATAGTGTTGATGGATATTCAACATTTGAAAGCAAATTTATATGGCTGGGTGTAGCTGAGTGCGCAAAGATGCTTGCCACAAGTTGTTGATATCCGGAGATGGTCGGGTTCGAATTCCACTGCAGGCAACATGCAAATAATTTTTTTTTTTAGTTTTTGTTTGATTATTCACTTCACGGATGCTTTTTCAGTACGAACGCGGTCATTTTAACATGCGCGTAATTGAATTGAATATTTACCAATATACAATACTTTCGTTGACGTTTATAGTAAGATCAATTACGTTTCTATTTGATTTTAATATTTTTTTCCCTCAGTGTACCTAATTTCACAAGCTTTTATTTATTTTGCTCATCTCGCAGAACGAAAATGGCTATCAATTTATGTAGTTATATAGATAATTAGATACCATTCGGTAAAAATTTCGCTTCCAGTAATTTCTACGTGTTAAGTGCTTCCCCATTATTTGGTTTCATAGGGATTCGGATACCTTCCTCATTGAAGTAGTAAAGAAAATTCGCTTAAGTGACTTCTCGGTTAAGTGCACAAGTTTTTCGTGCAAAGAAGGATGTGCAGCTAAGCAAAATATACTAAGGGTATTCATCAAACCTTATAAATGCATTGTAAACCGTATAAACTTATAATTGTGTAAACCTTATAAATGAGCTGTCAAACTTTGTATGGAAACTCGTTTACACATTTCTGATAAATTTATCCAGCGATTTCACTGAATAAACTTGATAAACTGAATACAATGCAACTCTAGCTATGTTTTCTTAGGCAATAATCGGGATCCGCATACAAATTTTGCACGCAAATTCAACAACGATATGATCCTGTTAGAGATATGGTTCAATTATTATCCCGTCTGTTTGTTTTGTTTCACTGATAATTCGCAAAGTTTGGTAGCCGTGACAAATGAATTCATACACAAACAGACATTCTGTCATTGTTTCTTATAACTTTCTTCAAATAAATAGCCTTTATGTTATATGTACCTTTATTTAAATAGATATCTAGTAAATATAATTTTTTCCAATTTAGTGAGGTAGTTTCTATAATTTCTTTATCCCCGTGCTAGTAGTATAAAGTTAGTGACACTGCGCTTTATAACCAAAGAAAACACGACTATTGTCGCATGTGTAAACGAAAAGAGAGTGTGGGTCGTTCATGTAACAGAGTGCATAAACTTATAAGATTATCTGCTTGATAAAGTTATCGGTTTAGATGAATACCACTACTGTACATGCAAATGTAGATAAACACAAAAGATGTAACCGAAGGGCTACTTGGCTATTTGAAATAAATTTAATATGCACTATGCGTTTAAATATGCATTACCGAAAGGCACAAATATGATTTAAAACTCTACTAATCAATATTAGTAATTAAATCAATAGTTTAACTCCAATTTCAATTTTATTTATCCGGCTGGATTTCCGGTTTTCGATTATAGAAGATTCTATTTAAAAATCTAGTTCAGATTTTTTATTTTTATAATCAAGTTTAATAGTATCTTATTAGTAATTGGAGTGAAAAATTCATATATTTTTCATTATGAAAATAAGCATTTCCGCATTACCGGCAGGGTAGGCAAAAACTCAGAGTTCGAGCGAGCGAGCGAGCAAACTCAAGAATGATAGAATACAAGATTGCGCCAATCGAGCTGAGAGCAACTGGCCGTGACGTCAAAATATACCAGAATGAGAGAGCAAGACGAACCCGACAAGAAAAAGACGAAGCATCGAACAAAAGGCAGTGTTGCCAAGTTTTGAATTTGAAAAAGAACCAAATTTTTATTGGTGTATTTAATGGACTTTATATGAATACATAATTTTATTGTAAGGATGCCGATTCAAATTAATAAAAATCAATGTTTCTTGCACAACGGTCGATTTCTTCTGGCATGATTGAAGGTGCTGCACATATTTCGTGGTCGCTTATGATTGTCACTGTGCCATGATTTTGTTTAAATTTTTGTAAAATTGCTTACCACATTTACGATTGCTATAAATTTTGCTTCCATTTTTTTAAGATTTTCTAATTTGATGTCTTCAAACAAAAAACAAAAGCACCAAAAACGCACCAAGCACAAAACTCAAAAATTTTCGCGTTTTGAATACCCACTAAATGTGGTGCGAAAAGCATCAAGTTGGTAACAGTGAGTATACAGTAAACAAAAGTATTTTATGACGTCAGCGATTGGGTGGATGCTGTCAAATCGACGAAGATAGGGTTAGCGGCCCACGAATGGCGCGAACTTTATTTCCTGGATCGTGGAATGGCGCGACCTTTATTTTCTGGGTCGTGAAGCCGCTTGTTTGCTCGCGCTCAGGGTTGCCACTGACGAAAAGAAAATACTTACCATCGACTTAAAAAAAATCTACCAAATCTGGGAAATATCTACCAATAATTTTTTTTGTTATTTTAATAAAAACTATAGTTTTGTATTTTTTTTAGTTATTTCAATAAGAATTAAAATTCTTTTTAAAGAACTTTTTATTTAACTAGTTATACAGTATTTGAGATCATATTAACGGCATATTCTGAGTTTCCTTTAACCAAAAGCGAAAGTGATGAAACTTAAAGCAACCACGAAACTTCATCATTTGAAAAAACTGGAACTGGAGTTATTATAGACAAATACAGTTACTCAAAATAACGCTTGGTGATTTTTTTTAATATTCACAATGTTTTTCAAGTAAAAATTGTTTGGTTTTTTCTTTTTTTGTATGAGAATATTGTTTGCGCTTTACCCAAACACATAAAAATCAAGGATTCCAGCTATATACAACATTTAGAAAAATAAAAAAAAATCGTGTAAATTTCGGACTTTTTACTCCGAATTTTTAGAACAATTAATGTATGGAATTTTATTTGATTATAAACATCAATGTGCAGCTAAAGGGGTATTTGATTTTTTTTTGTATTTTTTTTGCCGCCAATCTTTTGTGGTTTTTATCATTTAACAATTGCCATTGATAAAAAATGGCGTTGATTAAATTTTTTTTGCGAACAACCATACAACCATAGTACGTAATTACATAATACTATAACAATAATCATTTAAAATATTTATGCAGTTAAAAGCTCCTCGGGATTCCACTAAAATGCCTTTTTAATGGAGCACGATATGTTCGCCTTATATCGATATACATTTATACGTATGAATATAAAAAGCATTCCAAAATTAATGCAATAAAGTACACTACACTTTTGGAAAGAAATTTATAATATAAAGATAACTACGAAAAATAAAGCGAGAACGAAAATTTCAACAAAAATCTACCAAAATGAGAAAAAATTTACCTTTTTACCAACCCAATTTGTTTCTACCAATTTTGGTAATAATTTACAAAGTGGCAACCCTGCTCGCGCTCCTATTAAACGAGCGAGGCTGCTGTGTGTTGCCTCGCTCGCAGTGCCGAGGCGAGTAGATGTCTGCATCAGTGCTGCCGTTTTCTAATTTTCGAGCGAAGTGAAAACACATAACAGGTCTATTCTAACAATTTGGTTACAATAACTTGTCACCTTAAATTTGTTACAATTTTGTAACCAATACTTGTACCGGGTATTCCAGCAACTTCGTAACAAGGAAAAGTTCACCTTGTGGTGAAAGCGAAATTATTGGCAGCACTGTTCACAGCTGATTACTAAAACAAGTAATTTTTAGCAAAAAAAAACCGACTTCAACTCTCATATAAAAAAAAAATATATATATATATCTCATGATCCGCTGATCGGATCTTAACCAGATTAGTATGGGAGACACTACCTTTCCGATGCAAAAAGAATTTTCGAAATCGGTTCACGTGGTCCAAAGTTATGCGGTAACATACATAAAAAAAAAATATATATATATATTCCGACGAACTGATAACCTCCTCCTTTTTTGGAAGTCGGTTAATAATGAAATTGACAGCGAAAAATGGAAACGCAACAGCGAGAAAAGTAAGTGTATTTTAACTTATTTAGCCATTTATGCAAATAACTAAATTTATTAAATGTGTTTCTTGCAGAAAATTTCAGCGGACAACGCAGGAACAACTGCAATGCTATATTGCATATATAAAGAAGAATCCAGAGCTGGTGACTGGAAAAAATACGCCTGCGCAGCCACGACAGGTGCAAGATCTGTGGGAGGAACTAGCCAACAATTTGAATGCGCTGAACGGGCCCACACGTACCCCAATTAAGTGGAAGGAGGTAAGTAGCAACATGCATTTATTTAGCAAAAAAGCTTTACTTTGTATTTCTTTTTGCAGTCACTGGCAAACTGGAAAAAACAATTGCGTAGTCGGGCGAGAAGGCTCAAAGCGGACCAAATGGGCACAGGAGGCGGGCCAAAGCCTGCTGATTTGGGTGATTTTGACAGCCAAGCACTTGAGGCCATGGGAATGATGGCAGTGGATGGGATTCCTGCTCAGGAGCTGGGATTCCAGGCAAGAATAGATCCTATTTTTAATGAAAACGTTAATAAGAGTATTAATATAATTTTTTTTTTATATATCTATTATAGGATACTGTATGCTCCACTGCACATGACGTAGTCTCAACTTTGCGAGTTACGGTAGATGAACCCTGCAGTCCACCCGTTCATACGAGTATTAATGTTTTTTTTTAATATTATAGGATACTGTATGCTCCACTGAACATGAGGAAGTCTCAGCTTTGCAAGTTACGGTAGAAGAACCCTGCAGTCCACCCGTCAGCAATAGTCCACTCTGCAGAACCAATATTTTTTCTCGCAGCGATATTTCTTCTTCCAACTCACCCATTGAGGCAACACCATCCAGAACAAACAACAAAAGAGGAGGATCACAGGAACTCGTAGATGTTGTGTTAAAACATATTAGAAAGCGAGAAGAGTACGATGGCCGTATGCTTGAGCAGCAAACAAGAACTAATGATGCTCTAGCTAAACTAGGAGAAGGATTTTTGGCTCTTGCTGAAGCTATGAAAAAGCCTTAATATAATCATTTATTGTATTGTATTGCTGATTTCGCTCAGCCGGCTTTAAGCACACTAATTTTTTTTGCTGTACTGGCGTTTTTTAACTTATAAAAAGACTGAGTTTATTATTTCTTTTATTATTTAAGTATATTTAATTTGCTACATGCTTATATAATATACATATCTATCGATGTGTGTATGCACATATGTACACTAACATATACACATATGCACATATTTGAATGAATTTGCAGGAGATTATTTTGTTACATGGTCATGCTAATATAGCTTTGAAGTAAAGCAAATGCTGTTTTATTTGAATTATGCTTTCATAACTGAAATGGAAAAAGTCGTGAATAAATTATTTTATTTTTTTCATTAAATGATGTGGGAGTTGTAATTCGATGAAATCCATCATATGCAGAACCGCGTATGTGAAGTTTTAGAAATCATTTTCTAGAGTGTAAAAACGCCCATATTTCAAAATGGTTCTCTTTTTTATAAAGAAATCGCACTTCTGGCTAGTATATTTCAGGACAAATGGATAAGGATTGAGCCAAGAGCTTGTGTGAGCAAATCCAATTTTTGGCAGCCAATGTCAGTTACGCGGTTTTGCAGAATGACGCTGTTTTGTACTTTAAACGACGATATGTAACTATGAAATTTTTACACAACATGGAAGAAGTAGCTGCAATTTCTAGGTACTTAACTCAGTATTTGCAATTTTTGGATTATGACGCTATTGAAATAAATGAGCGATATGTATTTACATACATATGTATGTATGCACTTCGTATGGAAAAAATTACTGACATCGTTAACAAAAAATTTTTTAGAAAATCAACGCGATTCATTAGCAACTTTAAACTTGCATTTTGTTATACTAAAATCTAATGGGCTATAAAACTGCATACTTAGATTTTTTCCAGAAAATCTGATAGGAAGTTGGAAATGATTATGCGATATTTTGGATTTTCCTAAGTTTTGCAGAAAGTTTAGAGATTATATCTTTATGTTTTTTGTTGTAGTATTAACTATATTTTTATAAAAAATTAGTGGAAAGAAATTAGAATAATAACCATTGCGAAAAATTGTCTGTACAAATACATTTGTCCGGTACCGTAAGCTAGTTCACTAATAAAGCAACAATGCCCCGTGGTAGATAATTTCGTTTTAAAGCGTTTGAATGTATCGAGAACGTATTATCTGACCTTCACGATAATATTGACTTCGAATAACGTTTGCTGGTGTGGATGGAGTATCGAATTCGGCCTCATTAGTCTCGATAAAAGTAAGCGGACATTTCTTTAATGCAATATTATGCAAAATTACGCACGCATTTATAATGTTGACTGCTCTTTCATGACTGTAGTGCAAAGCTCGATGCTTCGAAAGGCACCTAAATCGCGATTTTAGCACCCCGAAAGCTCTCTCAACTACATTGCGAGCTTTGGCATGTAACTTATTGTACCTTTCCTCTTATGTACTGGATGGCTCTGGAATTGGAGTTAGAAGCCAAGGCTCCAGGGGATATCCTTGGTCTCCCAAAAGNAGGATATCCTTGGTCTCCCAAAAGCCAGCTACCACTTTGTCTCATCATGAACAAGCGTACTGCCGATGTTGTCCAAGTTCCGGAATCATGGCATGAGCCCGGAAATCTAGCGTTCACTGCTAAAAATTTTAGCTGATCCCAAACGGCTTCCACATTTATGCTATAAAATCCTTTTCTATTCATGTAGAGGCTGCTTGGCTTTGAAGGATCAATCGACGAAGGAGCAATAATTGCAATGTGGGTGCAATCGATCGCGCCTATTGTACTTTTTACGCCGAAAGACACGTAAAAGCTGTAAAAATATTATAAATAGAGGCGTGTATTAAATTACAAGTAAATACTTTTCCATTGAACTGTATACCCCGTTTTGATGGTCAATTGTTCTTCATTTGTTTTGGGAAAATTTACTTCGTTTAGTTTTCTGTTAACAATAATAGCTGATATGTGTTGAAGTGATAGCGACACTGACGGCTGGCTCATTGAAGCCACAAAATTGTTTCCAACGCATTTTTGGTATGATCCATGGGCGAAGAAATAAAGGGAAACAAAAAAGCGTAGGCCAAATGGAAGCGATGTCTTCTGATCATCAANTTCATTTGTTTTGGGAAAATTTACTTCGTTTAGTTTTCTGTTAACAATAATAGCTGATATGTGTTGAAGTGATAGCGACACTGACGGCTGGCTCATTGAAGCCACAAAATTGTTTCCAACGCATTTTTGGTATGATCCATGGGCGAAGAAATAAAGGGAAACAAAAAAGCGTAGGCCATATGGAAGCGATGTCTTCTGATCATCAAATGGCATGAGCTCTTCAATAAGCTCATTACACACCGCTTTAGACAGGCGAAAATATTGTACGAAAACTGTTTCAGACATGGAGAATGGGTCACTGCTGTCCCGCAGGCTTCTGAGCAGCCGTTTCCTTTCCAACACTTCTTCCTGCTCCATTTCCATAGCACAAAGAACTAAAAGTGCTTCTTCCATTCTTTGCTTAAAAGTTTAATTGGCGACTTCAATAAGCAAACTTTATTAATTTTATAATTTTAATTATCTTTGATTCGCACAACTCGAAATATGTACACATGAAAACAGCTGTAACGAGCTTGTTACCTCCTAATTGGCAGGTAACAATTTTTGTAACTTTTGTCACGGTATCAAGAATTCAGAATACCGATATTTTGAATTTGTAACCAAAGTGGTCAATTGTAACCGTGGTGACTGTTGTACCGACATCAGAATAGCCTGGTAAAAGTAAAGTATTTCGTAGTGACTTGGGAAGAAAAGTGAAGTGATTATCGAAGTGACGACTATCAAGCACAATTAAGGGTGTGAGGTTTTTCGATTAGGTTATTTATCACCTGATTGGTTAATAGATTATTTTTGTATCACAATTAAAGTAATATTTAACCTTTATTGTGTTACTGGGCAAATTTAGTTGAGGGAGGAAAATCAAAAATTACAGTTCACTGATGATTTTAACACTTAAATAGAACTAATCGATTATCGATTCACAGCAGCAAAGTCATCACCAGATACACAGCAACAACATCATCACGAGATTCACTTAAATGTTTAATTTTTCTGTAAAATTGATGATGTATGAAAACTAAAATATAATTGTTATTTTCGTCAAATATTTACCAAACAAGTAAAGAAGTATAAGTTCGGGCGAAACCGAACATTATATACCCGGCGCACATATTAAATATCGTTTTTTCACCTTTCAGTAAATTGCATGATAAGCAAGAGTATTTTTCCAAACATTTCGATAATATACTATGATTTATTAAAATAATTGGACAAAGTTTGGTGAAAATCGGTAAGGCGGTTATCAATATACACTTACGTAGTAAATAATCAATCATCTTGTGTCTTGTTAAGTGATTGTTGTAAGTTGGCGTCTTAGCTTATTAAAAAATCGGAGTTTTCGTATTTCTGAAATGTACCGTTTATGGTAAGTGGCAGTAATTTTAGTCCGATTAAAAAAATTTCCAGCATATTGCTTTTTCACGCCTAGGTTGATAAATGTACCGAGTTTGGTAGAAAATAATAAACCGGTTACCGAGATACACATATGTATGTAGGCATAAGTGGGCGGTGCCACGCCCATTTTCCAAAAATTTCCCTAATTATAATTTTCTGCTAAGAGGTTATTGCATATATCGCTTTTGAGTAAATTAGCTTAAATAGTTACTTATTTATCGCAGTTTTCGAATTTCTGTAAATTACCGTTATATGGGAGGTGGGAGTGGTTCTTGTCGGATTTCAAAAATTTTCAACAGATTTCTTAGTCAAGCCCTAAGTAATGTTCTCAGCGATTGTTTGGTGGTGTTTATCATAAGTGGGTGGGGCCACGCCCATTTTCCAAAAATTTCATAACTGTCTTATTTTATGCCAAATTTCTATTTCGCATACCAACTTTCAACAATTTGGATCCAGTATTTGCGGAAATATCGTAGTTTTTGCATATTTCGAAAATACCGTTATATGGGAGGTGGGCGTGGTTATTGTCCGATTCTGCCCATTTTCAATCCCAACCTACCTTGGACAAAGGGAAACCTACTTACCAAATTTTGTTGACATATCTCAATTTTTTCTCGAGTTATCGTGTTCACAGACAGACAGACGGACAGCTGGACGGACGGACAGTCACCGCTTAATCGATTTCTCTTTTCATTCTGATCATTTATGTATATATATGTCTATATCTATCTCGATTCGTTTTGGCTGTTACAAACAACCGTTATGTGAACAAAATTATAACACCCTTGTGCACAAGTGCGCTCGGGTATAAAACTTATTTTCCAGTTATATCCACCCATTCATTTCGGTGGGCTTTACAACTATAAATGTGAAAATGAAAATCAAAATGACTTCTTCAAATAACCGCTTCCAGATCGACGATTTATTAGGCGTCTTTTTAGTAGCTTTTTGCAAAAAGTTACTTTGCCACACTTACTACTTAAGAAGAAAAGATTGTTGATTTTGGTTAAATAAATCATATATTTCAAAGAAATTTTTAATTGTTGTGGAGATAAATCTAAATTGTGAAGTATAATGAAGTGAAGTGAAAAACTCAGGGTACGGAAATTCTCATTTATGATTATTCGTTTTCATTCATGTATTTATCATGATCGGTAATATTCCAAATCTATGTTTGCATTATTTTATCGCGAGTGAAATTTATCATCTCTCAAATTCGGAATGCGATCGACAAAAAAATTTCCGCTGCTTTTCATTCGCGATCGCAAAAAGCAAAGAAATTTCCTCTCACTCGAATATGAGAAGTCCGAGCATTGCCGATGTCGGCCTCTCATAAATGAGAAAAACGATGCAAGTAATCCATTCGCGATCACTCACAATAGCTTATCGCGATAAACTTATCGCGAAAAAATTTCAACGAAGTTGTATGGGAGATTTTTTTCGCGTTTGTTTTGGTTATGCATTTTGTTGTGCATACAGCATACATACATACATATGTATATGTAAGTAATGCAAGCAAATGCTTTTCGGTTGGAAGCAATGTAGGAATATGCACAAATATATGAATTATGCTGGTAATATATATTTACTCTCTAGTACATGCAGACGTGTAGTTAAAGTATATTCCAAGCGTACACTTTTCAGTATAATGGTGTATCTGCATGTTATTTTATTATAATGATTGCGTTTATTTTTAACCGACTTCCAAAAAAGGAGGAGGTTATCAGTTCGTCGGAATCTTGTTTTTTTTTTTNTATCTGCATGTTAATTTATTATAATGATTGCGTTTATTTATTATCTTACTAATATTATAAATGTGAAAGCTGTATCTTACTAATATTATAAATGTGAAGCTTATCTTACTAATATTATAAATGTGAAAGTTTGTATGTTTGGATGTTTGGGAAAACATCACGCGGAAACGACTGAACGGATTTGCATGGAAGTTTGTACACGATAGCTTATGGGCCAGATTGGACAATAGGCTGATTTTTTAAGAGTTGCCACCTGTTAAAAAAGTTTAATTTACTCAATATGCGAGAACGACTGAACTGATTTGCATGGACGTTTTCACACAGATAGCTTATGAGCTATGTTGGAAAATAGGCTACTTTTCTTATGAGTTGCTACCTGTTAAAAAAGTATAATTATATTAATACGCCGAAAGGACTGAACGGATTTGCATGAAATTTTGCACACGGATAGCTTATGACCTACGTTGGAAAATAGGTNTTTTGTACACGATAGCTTATGGGCCAGATTGGACAATAGGCTGATTTTTTTAAGAGTTGCCACCTGTTAAAAAAGTTTAATTTACTCAATATGCGAGAACGACTGAACTGATTTGCATGGAAGTTTTCACACAGATAGCTTATGAGCTATGTTGGAAAATAGGCTACTTTTCTTATGAGTTGCTACCTGTTAAAAAAGTATAATTATATTAATACGCCGAAAGGACTGAACGGATTTGCATGAAATTTTGCACACGGATAGCTTATGACCTACGTTGGAAAATAGGTTACATTTTTAAAAATTTCCACCTGTTAGAAAAGTTTAATTAAAGTAATACGCAGAAATGACTGAACTGATTTGAGTGAAAGTTTGCACACACATAGCTTATGACCTAGACTGGAAAATAGGCTACTTTTTTAAGAATTACCACCTGTTTGTAAATAAAATTTTGCCCACAGATGGTTTATGATCTGGATAGACTACTTCCTTAACCGGTCTCCCGATCAGAACGAAATTTGGCACACTTACTACGGATTTCGCAAGGATGGTCTTATACTGAAAGTTGTTCCGATAACTAAAGGCCCCTCCCATACAAATTGGAATTTTCATATTACATACATATTTCTGGTAGTATTTGTGGGAGAGAACTGGAATTTGGTATAGAGATACATACGTATGTGAAATCAATGTTGGCACTAACCGATTGATTTTTTAATGAATTAGTTAATTCGATTAAATTCAATCTGATTACAGTTAATCATGATTAATTTTAATCTGACTAAACAGTTACTCGTAACCGCGATTAAAAAAATTAATTTTTAATCATTAACTCTTAATTTGATTGAGTAGGTTTGGTGATTCATTAATTCATGCTGGAACTTTCCAGTGCACACAAAGCAAGTTAATCCGGTATGCCTAAGTCGAGTTTCCTCAGCAATCTAAGCAATTTGGTATGCATTTTCATTCAGATCTATACCAACAAACGTTTTACAAACTAGGTTTTAATATCCCTCTGCACATGTGCGCTGGGTNTCGATTGATTTTTTAATGAATTAGTTAATTCGATTAAAAGTTCCCAGTTTATGTATTACTAATAACAATAATTATAATTTTTTTTATATTATGTGCTTTTTATAAGCGTAAGACACAAAATAATTACTATAACTGGTGTTTGGTTTAAAATGCGCACAAACTAGACAACTTAATCAGATTTTATTTTTAATGATTACATATGTATTGAAAAACTCACATTTACAGATGTAAATACAAATCGTGTAAGAACACCTTTAGAAGAAAACTCAATAAAAGGAAGGTCTGCATTTCATATCCATGTACATATGTATACCTATACGCATGTACTTATATACATATGTAACATACATATATAACACGGTGGAGAGAATACAGAAGGTGGCGCCGATGGCAATATCGCTAATCGGCTCTCAGTGAATTTGACAGAATCCGCTGTTTTGCTGACGCCACAGTCGAGATGACAGCAGTAGTGATGTGCTGAGTCAATACTTTTAAGTATCCAATACTCTCCATACTCGGTACCGAAACATTTAGGTTTCGAATAAAAGCGCACATAGGTCAAAAATATGAAAAAAACGGTTCAGGGGAGACTCGCCTATCAAAACCCGAATGTAGGAGCCAATAGAGCTTTTAATACTGATTCAAATGAAAGATGTATATATGTCAGTTCGAGGCCATAATACAGAGAAACTCTTACTTGTTTGAAGCATTTTTGTTCAGATTCTGTAACCAGTTAGGGACAATTTTCGAATCGGTATCGGTTTTGTTGACGTATGATATGAAATATTTTTACGTCAACAAGTGCGATATCGATCCGAAACTTGTCGCTAACTGGTTAAATTTTATGGGAGGTTCCATTGGGAAACTGAGCCTCATTGCCAAGATTATTTTCTTTATAAAACTAACAAACGTGTGGATAAGACATTTGTAAAAATCTTGAGTCAACCAAAAAATAACAAATTAAAACTTTAAATGCATTTCTAGTGAATTTAAAGTAGGTTGAGTTGAGTTGAGTATTATGAGTTATTATTAAGCAGTATTGGTCTTGTCCCACCCGTGACAAAAAAAGGTAAAAGTTGTTATATTTAATTACAGAAGTTAAAGTTGTGTTTCGGGTTTGTTACATAATGTTAGAACTTCATTGCAAATGTTTACCACAATTGCATTTACGTTTCCACATAGTTAGATAAGAATAATTCAACAGTAAAGCATGTCGCACCCGTGATAGCCACGGGTGGGCCCATGATAGCCACGGGTGGGCCCATGATAAAAACATTACAAGGTAAATTCATTCTCTCAATTCGTCGGCCAAGATTTTTTTCTGACGTTTGCCAACATTTTAAAATCATATAAAATTGAAAATAAAAAAATTAAATTGTTCACAATTGTTGTTGTTTGAGATTGAAAATGAGAATGTGTGTGTGAGTTTGAGTTTTGATTTTAAAATTATATTGTTGGCAAACGTCAGACTGCCTCTCAATGGTTTTACCTTGTTATGTTTTTATCATAGGTGGGACAGTTGTCAGAGGTAAGTTTACATGGTCGATAAGCTTTATTTGTTTGTTGATGTGGACGCTGGGGAGAACGGGGGAAGCGCGGACTCGACCATTACTTATATACCCTTGTAGTCATCTGATTAAACTAATTGACATTTTCAAATCCACATTTAAAACTTCGTACAAAAGTTATAAAAATTCAACAAACGTTAACAATTACACCCAAAAATTTTTAACTTTTTGTTCATAATTTTTATAAAAATTCTGGGTATTAAGTTTTATAGCCCATTAAATTTAAGTAAGTAAAGTAAAAATATTAAGACGCGAGGAAATCGCGTTGATTTTTAATAATTTTTNCCAGTTTTGGTTTTTTATTTTTTTAATATTTATAGTCTTTTTATAGAAGTCTAGCAAATTATCCACATTTAAAACTTCGTACAAAAGTTATAAAAATCCAACAAACGTTAACAATTACACCCAAAAATTTTTAACTTTTTGTTCATAATTTTTATAAAAATTCTGGGTATTAAGTTTTATAGCCCATTAAATTTAAGTAAGTAAAGTAAAAATATTAAGACGCGAGGAAATCGCGTTGATTTTTAATAATTTTTTTGACTGACTGTGCTAGGCATTTTCTTCTAAATAAAGGGCACTATCCTAAGACAAAACGTGAGTGAATTGAACCCCTACTTGGCTTCTTATATTTTTTAATAACTAATTATTAATATGGCCCACACTAAAAGCTCCTTTTTATATAAAAATTCGTACGCGTCCGACCCGTGACAAACGTTGTCCCACCCGTGACAGAGAAATTTCGGATTTTGTTTATAATAAAGACATCATTTTTTGTTGTAGTTTTTGCTTTGTTTGTATTCTTTGTTTTATTATACGAGATGTTCACACAGAAAAGTGAAATAAATTCGCAGAGTTTTCGTAAAATATATCTACACCAAAAAGCAGGTTTTTTTGTCCCACCCGTGACAGAAGAAACAACTCAGATTTTCCATAGTCGGAGTAGTTCGGCGCTTGGAAATAACTTCGGCTGCACGTTATTTTGCAACTGACAACGTAATGTGTCGTCGGTTCATTTGTGCTTTACTAGTAGATGATATTGGTCTTGATGACAATTTTGGTACTAAAAACTGAAAGAAAGCATGGCTTACCTCGTAAGGTGCTTACCTATTTTACCAGTGGGTAAAAAAACACAGCTAATATCTGATGTAAAAGTGTGTAAACTTTATGTAAATAAATAAAAGTTAAAATTAGCCGTCATCGATTCGCCACTTCTCTGCTCGCTATGTTTGAAATCCGTTCGCTTAAATAAGAATTTTGCACGTGAAAGCAAAAACAAAGTTAGCTAGCATGGATAGACAATAGCGAGGTTGATTGTACCTCATTGAGTTCGTTAGTTTCACCACTGGCTAACTGTTTGCGAATCGATGACGGATATTGTTTCTAAATTTTTAGCAATTATTTGTACTTTATTAGGAACAATAATTAAATACAAGATGTACACAATAACTAAATATTAGAAAAATAACAGGAATCAAAATTTGATACAATTTAGTAATAACAAGTAAGAAAGTCTAAGTTCGGACGGAGCCGAACATTAAATACCCGGCGCAAGTCTTAAATATATGTTGTTCACCTTTCCGAAAGCTACCGCTAGATGGTAAGCCGGGGTGTATAAGTTTTGAGTAAATTAAATTTCGAAGTTTTTGAAGTTTCAAGCATTTCTGAAATTTTCCGTTATATGAAAAGCGGCCGTAATTTTAGTCCGATTTCAATAATTTTCAGCTTTTTGCTTCTATGTGGCAAGTACAATAACCACACCGAGTTTGGTACAAATNAAATAAAATATCGCAGTTTTCGTATTTCTGAAAATTATTGGTTATTGTCCGAGTTTGCCCATTTTCAATACCATCCGTCCTACGCCCAAACGAAGTTCACGTACCAAGTTTCGTTAAGATATCTCAATTTTTACTCGAATTATCGTGTGCACAGACGGACGGACGGACGGACGGACAGACAGTCACCGCTTAATCGATTTCTCTTTTCATTCTGATCATTTATGTATACATTTGTCTATATCTATCTCGATTCGTTTTGCCTGTTACAAACAACCGTTATGTGAACAAAGTTATAATACCCTTGTGCACAAGTGCGCTCGGGTATAAAAGTACAATTTGAATTACATTTTCATACGAAATTGAGAAATGCAATTATCAACACTGCTGCACACACATGAAAAATTGGAGGAGACCTTGTCCAAGAATGATAGAATACAAGATTGCGCCAATCGAGCTGAGAGCCACTGGCCGTGACGTCAAAATATACCAGAATGAGAGAGCAAGACGAACTCGACAAGAAAAAGAAGAAGCATCGAANGAGCTGAGAGCCACTGGCCGTGACGTCAAAATATACCAGAATGAGAGAGCAAGACGAACTCGACAAGAAAAGGAAAAGGCAGTGTTGCCAAGTTTTGAATTTGAAAAAGCACCAAATTTTTATTGGTGTATGTTATGGACTTTGAGTGTGTGTGAATCGGTAACAAAGTTCGCGTCGAGTAAATTTTTGACAAAAATGAGGTGAATAAAATTTCAGTAGCTCATGAGGCTAGTGAAATTTTTGTCAAATGCATAGAAAATTTTGACAATCGCAAAGATTGTTGATGTGTGTAATTATTCATAAAATAAAAGCATAAATAGATGAATTGCAATCAACGATGGTAGATGTTTTCTTAAAATATTCATTTCACTTCAATTTGCAACATTTTATTCCAAATAAATCTGCGGTTATCAAAAATTTACTGCTGTCAAAAAATTTTAATTTCACACAGCAGATTGGCAAAACTGTCTCACTATAGTAAAAATATTATTCAACAGCTTTCCCCATAGAACTTTGTTACCGATTCACACACGCCCTTTATATGAATACATAGTTTTATTGTAAGGATGCCGATTAAAATGAATAAAAATCAATGTTTCTTGCACAAAGGTCGATTTCTTCGGGCACGATTGAAGGTGCTGCACATATTTCGTTGTCGCTTATGATTGTCACTGTGCCATGATTTTGTTTAAATTTTTGTAAAATTGCTTACCACACCTACGATTACTATAAATTTTGCTTCCATTTTTTTAAGATTTTCTAATTTGATGTCTTCAAACTAAAAACAAAAGCACCAAAAAGGCACCAAGCACAAAACTCATAAATTTTCGCGTTTTGAATACTCACGAAATTTGGTGCGAAAAGCATCAAGTTGGCAACAGTGAATGTAAACAAAAGTATTTTATGACGTTAACGATTGGGTGGATGCTAGCAAATCGACGAAGAGAGGGTTAGCGGTCCGCGAATGACCTGTATTTTCTGGATCGTGGACCTTGTCTACCCAAAAATTACCGACCTGTAGCTTGTTTCTGTTAAGGCCGGTCCACATAGAACTTTCGCGTTGGCTTTGGCATTGGCGTTAGTTTTACAGAACGCACGTTAAGAGTATGCTTGCTACAATGAACGCTTGGCAGCGAATGCTTGGGCCACTAAATTAACATACTAACGACAGCTAAATTAATATTGCATATCAATAATTTCATTAAAAACGATATTTCTTGGTCGCACTTGGTTAAAAAGGAAAAATATTTCACATAATTTTATTTATTTGCAACAGCTGAGAAGCGACACACGCGAAAAGTTGAGAGTTGGCCATCTTTTTGCATTGTGTTGGCGGGAGCGTTGTCGAATTTTGGCTATGTGGACAGCTGCATCTGAATTCATGTATTCATAGTCAGCTGTTGAAGCGACGCCAACGCCAACGCAACGCCAAAGTTCTATGTGGACGGGCCTTAACTCTTCTTTGACGATTATTTCTCTACTGGTAGAGAATATACATACGCCATTCTCTACTACTCATTAGCAGTAGTGGTTGAGAATTGTTATAGAAACGAGCTACTGGCTAGAGATGTCAACATTTTTGGAAAAAAGATGTCGCAGGACCGAAAATTTGGAAAATGCTGTGGTCAATAAGACACCCAGCAAACAGGTGGGCAAAAATTCAAGTCAATCAAAATCAAAAGCAAATGTACTAGCTGCAGTTGTTAAGAAAAAACGTTGTCTCGACTGCCTGTTAAATTTATCTTCCCGGTAAACATCGTTATCGACTGCCTGCTATATGCTTGTGACCGATAAAGCAATAGACGAGTTTAAGGGGAAGATAAATTTAATAGGCAGTCGAGAAAACGGCTCTGTTTCATGAACGACAGACACAAGATCACGTAAGAACAAGAGAGTGAAAAAAGTCGATTTTTTTTGCGGGTTCTACGCCATCTTGTTTCACTGGAAAACGAGCGAAAAGTAAACAAAGCAAAGAAAACAACGAAAACCAAAATTAGCCAAAATTATTGTCAGCCACTTTAAACGCACAATTTAGGTAAAATGATGCAACAAAATGCTTTAAAATGTGTTGTCATGTTGAATTAACTCTTCTTTACTTGAATAAAAGTGTAAAATAGTAGTGCTTGTGATGTAAACAAACGCTCAGCTGACGAACCCGCTTTCGCAAACTTTTTTCTCAAACCCAGTTACAAATACAACGTCGCGTTCTTACGTGATCTTGTATTTTTGGTTCTGTTTACATTAACATGGCTTTACAAACCTGGGCTATCTCTATCTCAAATGTACGACATGCAGTAATCTCAGTGGTAAAAGTAGTAATGCA
This sequence comes from Rhagoletis zephyria, assembly GCF_001687245.7. Classification (NCBI taxonomy): domain Eukaryota; kingdom Metazoa; phylum Arthropoda; class Insecta; order Diptera; family Tephritidae; genus Rhagoletis; species Rhagoletis zephyria. The sequence goes on from NW_016159132.1 coordinate 26,756, forward strand.
TTACATATTAACCCGGAGCTTCTACCTCCGATTTGTGGTAACCGGACATTGAACAACCCGCCCTTAGTGATTATTTTTTCGATTACCAATTTGCATAGTGTATGTGTGAGTGTAAAACTTTAAGGGCTGCCTGACTGCCACAGAAGGAAAATACTCTTTTGTTCACACTAGGCACTTGATAAAGATTTCGTGCTGCCTCCTAAATGCCAAACATTTCTTAATACCCGAGTGATGCGTTGATATGCCTAGAATATCTCAATAACCAGAGATTCCTTTGATCCATGAACTGGTTTATTTGAGTCATGCTGCTGCAAAAACGGTCGTCCCGAGCAATTTCATAAAGCCTAGGTAGATAAAAATCTCATTTAGGGAGTATGAAATGCCTGGCTTTCATTAGGTCATATTTGGCGGGCTGTCATATAAAATGACAGCCGAGTAAAAACGGCCCGAAAGCGTGATACAAAGGTGCGCATACTTAATGCCATCCTTTAATTAGCATTTTGAAAATTAAATTCGTCTTATATTAGACTAAAATTTACCCAATTTAACTTGTTAAATAAAAAAGCTTCTCGTAAAACACAATCGCTCACATTGAATATTTGAAGTTATTTTTGACAGTTGTTTGAATACAAACAAGGCGAGTTCATATAAGGTGGTGTTGCTAGAACAGCTGCTTTAATTCGCCTCGGTACACATATGTATTTATGTCAAAACTCCTTAGGAGTGAATGCGAAAGTAAGAGTGTTGAAATTTCCTTTCCCTCTTCCTCCTTGAGCGAAGAATAGCAGAAATTTGACATTTGTGTACCGAAAGTGAAACCAAAATACATGTTAGTTTTTGTTTTTGAACTACCGCTACCACCTTATATGAATTCGCCTTGATTACAAATAAAAAATAAAACATGTTCAAATCAAGTCTTTCTATTTAAATTTCTCAGCAAAAAACACAGTTACCTGAAGCGTGGTAGAGCATTACTTTAACATGGGAATTGCTTAGCATTTTATTTTATTTTTATTACTGACCTCTTTTTCAGTATTCTTCACTTATTTATGTACTTCACTTCAGTAACAGACATTAACTTCGCTGTAAATTAAAGAAGGCAAAGCATGCTTTTTATGCAATGGAAATTTCCACAGAAAGCAATGGTAGAAAAAGAATTTTTGGGTATTCTATTTTTCAGCTGACTACGATGAAGCATTCTACTTTGCTCTCCCCGTAATGATCCAAAGAAGCGAAATAAATAAAACATAGTAGGACGTACATTACCAGCAATGCCTAAAAGAAGCGGAAAAATTGGAAGACATTATAAGCCTTCCAGAACCACTAGAAGCGATTACCGTTTTTTTTGCTGGGCTATTGTTACATATAGTAGTACAAACTCCACGGAACAACATATTCTCCCCGTATGATATTGTAATTACTACTGGCAAAAAAATTTTAAATCGCTTGCATTCTACTCCCAACCATGTATAATCAAAATAAGGATTTGTTATCTGCCTTCAATTACCAAATATTTCTGACTTAATCTTTAAAAATTTTTTTGTACACCAATATTGGCAAACACTCCCATCCGGTAGTTTATTGTATTCGTACATACAAACAAACTTCCACTACCTTGCATATCGTAAAGACTTGAATCGAAAAAAATGTTCAACCATTTTCTTTAATCAATCGTGAAATAAGCTGGTGTTTACTTTTTGTATTCCTTTTCAACACTTTGTCATTTATATTGTCGATGCATTGATGTTTATACACATACATATGTATTTCAAATGTGTTGTGAAATTTTTTTATATTGTGTGTCCTTGCTCTTATGTACATATGTATGTATCTTTTTTCATTCACATTTTTTGTACCGTCAGTTACGAATATTTGTTATTTTTTGTTTGGTAACAGAGTAAAATTGAACTTTGTGACTGCAAACAAAATCTGTAAATCAAATATTTACGCACATCCAGGCGTGTAAAATTCATTTGATCAGCATCACATGTGTTTGTACATATTTACATTAGGGTATCTCACAAAAAAAGTGCTGCTTTCCAATGGAAATAATAAAATTTGATTTTTTTTTATGGCTACCACCAAAAGTATTATGATTGTTTTCAATATGACGCCATTTGTGAGCTGGAACATGTTGAAAATAAGAAATTTTACTCAGTTTTGATAAACCCCGGCTTACCATCTAGCGGTAGGTTTCGGAAAGGTGAANAAATAAGAAATTTTACTCAATTTTGATAAACCCCGGCTTACCATCTAGCGGTAGGTTTCGGAAAGGTGAAAAAACTTATATTTAATACTTGCGCCGGGTATTTAATGTTCGGCTCCCCCCGAACTTAGACTTTCTTACTTTCTTTTTTTTTTTTTTAATTATTGATTGTTATGCAGCTTGGTATCCAGGGGCATTCGTCGTCGCTGATTTCGAAGCTGGTATTAAGTTTTAAAAATTCAAAATGGCGAATCAAATATGGCGGACGACTTTTTTTAAAACTATAGTGATTGTTATGAAACTTGGTATCTAAGGACATGCGTCGTCGCTGATTTCGAAACTCGTATTAAATGTTTAAAATTCAAAATGGCGGATCCAATATGGCGGTCGACTTTTTTTAAATAATTATGGATTGTAATGAAACTTGATAGCTAAGCACTTTCGGATTCACTGATTACCAATTTAATATTTGATTTCCAAAATTCATATAATTATATACATATCGTCGTTTAAAGTACAAAACCTCGTATCACGAAAATACAAAACCTCGTTTGTGAGGTTGCCAAGATTTTGTAAGAGAGAGTAAAGCTAGTTCTATTTCAAAACGGTTCTCTCTTTTATACCTAATTATCTCTCCTTCTTACATTTAAGTATAAATGGAATAGGGCTTGATGAAAAGGGTTTCCGGTAAGCAATATCTTTTTTGACACAAATATCAGTTACGAGGTTTTGCAGAACGACGATACGCGGTTTCGTACTTTAAACGACGATATGTTATAATTGAAATAAAGAAATGAGACCTATTTAATCACCCAATAGGGAGGGAAAAATATCTCAGTTAGACGGCCAATCACTTAAACTCAATTTTGATCTCTAGATTACGCTACCGTTTACGGAAAATCCATATCGCGTCAAAATTTTAAGATATTTATTGTGGATATTTTATGAAAAAAGTTTAAGCTTTAACAGGGAAAAATTTTAGAAACACAAATTTTTTGTAAATTTTTCGTTTGTATTAAAGGCTCTCTTTTACGAAAAAATCAAGCTATTAACGAAGAAAATCGGTGGATACATAAAAGAATGATGAATAGGCAAATAAAAGTAAGAAATAATTTGTTGTATGATAAATCGCCACTAGACACGAATAAAGGCGCGCAAGTGTTTTGACGGCGAAAAAAGACGCTTAAAAAAATTGTACGGAAAAAGGCGCTTAAGAAAAATTTCAGCGAAGAAAGACGCGTAACCTAGTTGACTGCGAAGAAAGACGCGTAAACATAGATTTATACCTGTCAAGGACTATCACTTCTGCAAACATAGTTGACCACAAAAAAAAGTTTACGCGTCCTTCTTCGCCGTCCAATATTTTAAAGCGTCTTTCTTCCTCTTGAGCCAAGTTTCTTCTGAATACTGTTAAGGCGATGTGGATAAAGCTGCATAGTCATGTGCCATGGGATGGTAAAGGTAAACGGAAAATAATTGTCTCTAATTAACATACCGAAGGGGTCAAAAGGCTTAGGCCCAATTTCAGATGGCGTACTTAAGTAGAGATTGTTGATTATCTTTCACTATTCATTTTCAGATCATGCATTTAATCTGAACTTAAATGGCCAATATTGGCTATTTAAATATGAGATATGCCCTGGGTTTTTACCAAACAAAATATAAACAAATAAGCACAAAATATAAACAAACAAGCAAATGCAATAATTTCAAGGAACAAGCAGCAGTGCTGCTTATTTATTGGCATATTTAAATGAAGTTGATCTGAAACCCAACGAAAGCTAAATGGAATTTAAACAGCAATCCACAATTAAACTTAAGTGCCGTTTAAATTTTCATCTGAAATTGGCCCTTTGGGCCCGTTGTTCAATGTCTGATTAACACAAATCGGAAGGAACTGCTTTATCGATCNCGCGTACTTAAGTAGAGATTGTTGATTATCTTTCACTATTAATTTTCAGATCATGCATTTAATCTGAACTTAAATGGCCAATATTGGCTATTTAAATATGAGATATGCCCTGGGTTTGTACCAAACAAAATATAAACAAATAAGCACAAAATATAAACAAACAAGCAAATGCAATAATTTCAAGGAACAAGCAGCAGTGCTGCTTATTGATTGGCATATTTAAATGAAGTTGATCTGAAACCCAACGAAAGCTAAATGGAATTTAAACAGCAATCCACAATTAAACTTAAGTGCCGTTTAAATTTTCATCTGAAATTGGCCCTTTGGGCCCGTTGTTCAATGTCTGATTAACACAAATCGGAAGGAACTGCTTTATCGATCACATGTTATATGCATGATGTCGAAATCTTCGATAATGATGTACTGGTGATAGCCATACATTGAACAACGGGCCATTAACTGAGATGGAAATGCTTCAGTTTAAGATAGACTTTACATTTAAAGAACTTTTATATTTAAAGCAACAAAACAAAATCTTTATAAGAGCATAAGACCTGTTTTCATTATATAAATAAAATAAAATAAATAAATAAAATATATAATGTAAAAAAAAATATTTTTTAAACACAAGCTTTTATTTAACATGTACAATCAAAGGAATAAAATAAAGTAGTGAAACGAAAGTTTTTTCAGGAAAGGATTTTTAAAACTGCACTAAAATTAATAAAATAAAATGGTGACAGGTAATAAGGTCAATGGAAATAAGGTCAATTGACTTTTTTTCCCACCCTGGTGCGAAATAAAGTCAATTGACATTATTACCTTTTCAAAAGCGAAATAAAGTCAACAAAAATTTGGAAATAACGTCATTGANTTCCCGTTGCATTCGTTTTAAGAGCGTACATATGTACGGATATACAAATCGGCGATGTTTTTCAAAACTGCCCATCGACCAATTGCAAAACCGCCTATTATAGGCACTCAAATTTTTTAATTGGAGCGAAAACCGGGGTTTCTTTGAAGGCATTGCCTTGATAGGCGGTATTTNACTCAGTGTTTTGATGTTAATCCACACACAATCATGAACTACCACCAATTGATTTTATTAANCAAAACTGCCCATCGACCAATTGCAAAACCGCCTATTATAGGCACTCAAATTTTTTAATTGGAGCGAAAACCGGGGTTTCTTTGAAGGCATTGCCTTGATAGGCGGTATTTTCTCTAGCTATTATTTTACAAATCTGTTGCTTTAGTAACGAGTTTACGATTCTTAGGCATAAATCTCGATGCCTGTATTTCAAGGTTACCAAATCTCGTTTTTGTCACAATGGCTATTTAGGAGGTTTTGCAACTGGTCGATGGGCAGTTTTGCAAAAACATCGACGATATGTATGTATGCTATGCACTTATGTTAGCTTTAAATTGTAACGTTTTCGCAGCTCCCTATGTTTGTCTTCATCTTAAGCAGATGTCCCCCGACAGAAGAAGTTAAATATCGCGCCTAAACATGTATTTGCACTATTTACATACGCTACAGCGGAAATGGACGACACGCCATTTCTTTAAATGAAATTAACTGCTGCTATATGTATGTATGTTCATATGTATGTTTATACTAAACGTGAGCAAACAACATTTTGCTTGCATAGTCTTCTGTTGTCTTTCACTGCAAGTTGAATTATTTTAATAGTTGCGTTCGACAAGTCAAAAATTTGTAATAGTTTTCCCAAATTTTTACTGGATGGCGTTCGATAACGACAAAAAAATATCCAACACACAAAAATTGAGAGAGCAAGCGTTCATTTTGATGCGAGAGAAGCGTTCATTTTGTACTGGCAAAATTATAGTCAGTAAAATATATCCAACACGAAAACATATGATCACAAAACGTATGGTTGCAATTTTTGTAAACAAACAAAATTGCATTTTTCGAGTTTTGGTATTTATATGCTTTTTGTCTGCCTGCTATGTGACTTTATGATAGTGCCAACTAGTTTGTATTTCTAGAAATGTTCCTGGCGAACATTAAACGTTCACTTTCCTTTTTTCTTCCATGGAGGCAACATGAATTTCAGTTTGTTTACAAATAAAACATAAACAAAGTCAGCTGGTGTGTCTTCTTTTTCCGGTTTTTGCAAGTGATGGCTAATTTCCTGTTCGTTTACTTTTTTGCTTTTTCTTCTCTTTGGGAGAGAATTTTCGCTTACGCTCTTGATTTTGATTGTTGGCTGGTGTTGGCTAATTTTGTTATCGAACGCAACTAATATCTACTGCAAGATTTTGTATAGACAGGACTAAAAAGTAGAAAATAAATAAAATAAAATAAAATAAAACTTTTTAATATACAACGCTTTTATAAATGGACTAAAAATTAGAAAATAATATTTGTTAGTCCCATAGAATTTGTATAGATAAATTTTGATTTTGAAATTTTAGCAAAAGTCATTATAGACAATTTATGAGATTGAAAATGAAAAGCGTGGGGCACATGTAATAGACCTGAATTGATATGAAGGGTAATATATATATGAATGTGGATATATGAATAACGACCGCTTAAAATCGATCTCAAATTTGTACTTTCTCTGTAGAAATTTTAGGTATATGTTATGTAGTTTGGCTATTGTCAATTAAATGTAATGCTTGGTATTGCATGCGCTTCACGTTTTTCGTTTTCAATCTCATAAATGGTTTATAATGACTTTTGCTAAAATTTCAAAATCAACAACGGGCCCTTAGCTTAGATGAAAATGCTTCAGTTTAAGATAGACTTTACATATAAAGAACTTTTCTATTTAAATCAACAAAATAAAATCTTTATAAGAGCTGTTTTCATTATAAAGGTTTGCTCAAGCAGCAGTGGTATGGCACCGCGCGGTATAACTTCGTATGGCATGTTTGCTCATGTATGAATATACATATATGTATACACATGTATTAGGGGTGTTGCTAATGTGGAATTTTAGACATCCGCGGATGCGAATGCGGATGCGAATATCTAATAGCTAACATCCGCGGATGCGGATGCGAATGCGGATGTCAAGTATTTATAAGAAATAATTAGAATCTAGCATAATGGCGAGATCGTATGTCAGGTTTTTCTAAAGCTTTTTAAAAGGAATTATTCATTCTCATTCCTTTGGCTGTTTCAGAATTTGGGGAATGTGTAATTTCATCATCGTTTTTCGATTTTAGTTTTTATCAGGGACGTGAATTTTTTCCAGATTCTACCACACAGAATTTTTTTTAAGTCCGATCACTGTATGTACTTTCTGATACATTTTAATATATGGTACGTACGGGTACATACAAAAAAGTAGCATTTACATATGCAAATGCGTATCTTGCAAAAGCCCGTTGGTGCTGAAAATATTGTCACACAACACGTCCGTCCACTAAAATTTAGGTACAAGACTGAAAATTTTACGAAAAGTCCACTGCTGTATAGCACGGTTGCCATTTCCAGTTTATTTTTCGGACCAAAAAATGGACCAAATGGTAACTAATATACACTGAGGGAAATAATGCATAGTAAAAATGAATACTTTATATTTGATTATCGTTTAAAAATGTTCGTATTTAACAATAATATTTTCATACAAAATTTATTACGCACGTATTTGGCTGTTCACATCTGAGTATGTATGTATATGTAAGGGTACATACGCACCCCAAGCATGCAGAGCGCCGCTCTGAGAGCGGTGACAACACACACATGCTTACATAGTACAAATCGCGTGCTGTGGTGTTGATGGATAATCAACATTTGAAAGCAAATTTATATATCTGGGTGTAGCTGAGTGCGCAAAGATGCTTGCCACAAGTTGTTGATATCCGGAGATGGTCGGGTTCGAATTCCACTGTAGGCAACATGCAAATCAAATTTTTTTTTTAGTTTTTGTCTTGATTATTCACTTCACGGATGCTTTTTCAGTACGAACGCGGTCATTTTAATATGCGCGTAATTGAATTGAATATTTACCAATATACAGTACTTTCGTTGACGTTTATAGTAAGATCAATTACGTTTCTATTTGATTTTAATATTTTTTTCCCTCAGTGTAGCTAATTTTGTTACATTGAGTGGAGTTTATTCCTCTTTATCAAGAAAATACGCCCATTCAGCTTTTATATTGATTTTTTTCTTATATTGCATACAAAGTGCATTACAATTGCATATTAATAACATATTATTTAAAGTTTTAAATTATAATTTGTTTCTTAGTTTCGTTTTTATTATTGCTGTGAGGCAGACTAAAAATGTTATGAACTAAATCACACAATTCTCCAGAGGCCGCATCCACCCAATCCATTTTTAACCAAACTTACTTGATCCCAAAAACGTTCTATATTGGTACAGTTTTTGAAGTTACTTTCACTCAGCCTCAATTTGCGAAATTGAAAATCAATTATGTCTGCATCATTTACCAATGCAGAAAATTGGTCGAGTGGCGGCAAAATTGATACATCAGTATCAGAAAGAACTTTATGTGGGGTAATAATTTCAAGATGTTTAATATCTTTTCGATTGAAATCGAATATTATTTGCATGTGCTAAATGCTATGATTAAAGTTGTGCTACCTTCCCATAATTAAAATTGGCAAGAAACCGCGATATTTTTTGAAGCGTGCTTTGACAGATGAATAGACACGCCATATTTGAAAATCAGTGACAAGGCGAGTTCACACTTTTAGCAGGTGTTGCCAATCGGCCCTATGCTGAATATCGTCATCGTCGACGATCGTCAGTGCATCAGTAACATGGCTTACGATGGCCGTATCGTCACTATTACTGACGATGACGATATTCAACATAGGGCGGAAAATTCAGTAAATAAATAGAAAAATTTTAAAACGCGAAACTATTGCTTGAAATGAAAGCGTGATAATAACCTAACTAAAGGCTTGTTAAAATTACCATTTTAAAAAGAATTGGACCAATAAACCAAACGAAAAGGAATGGACCAATTGGACCAAAACGGCAACCGTGCTGTATAGTTGTCAAATTTATCAAGAAACGTACTTAAAACAACAACAACGTACGTTCGCTTGCAGTTCGCTGGGCTTTGAATTTATTTGTGGAAAGTCATGACTACGCATGAATTGTTCACACTATTTCACTCATCCAGCATGCATACTTCATGAATGCATACAACCGATTTCTACTGGGTACATACCATTGTGTACAAATACAAGTGAAATATCTTAGCAATAGACGTCATCCTGAGCCACAGCTGCGATCACCTGTTTTTTAGAGTTGCTTATTTTGGTCAAAACTGTGCTTTTTTGACCTGAGTTGCATCAATAGTCTCATACAACTTAGTAGTATTTGTGGTTCAAATGGTAACATATAAGCCCAAAAACTTGAAAAATATTAGATGATTGTTTTTTAAAAATGCTATTTATCAAATTTCGTTTGATTTCGACATTAGAAATATTCATATTACAAAAGTTTTTCACATGTGTTTTAAGATTTTAAAGCTTTTAAAAAATACGGTAGAATGCAACAATGTGCTTGAATTTGTTTGCATCTTCGTCAGCTTATTCGTTTTCAGACTAGAAAAATGGCGAACAGCCATCAAAATACTGATTCAAAATACACATCTTTCACTTTACACACAAATGGGTGCGCGCATCAAAATTCAGCCCTTATGGTAAGTTAATTGCATCGTGCGGCGACGGCAAGTTAAGAATTTGCGATACATTTTCAGGCGAATGTGTGCGAACGTTCACCGGGGGAAGAGGTACGGGACGACAGCTGGCATGGTATCCAGACGGTAATCTGGCTTTAGCATTAAGTTGTAACCGCGTTAAAGGCCTGTATGCAGCTCTCAAGAAAAGCAAAAACTCCATATAAAATGACGTACAAGAAATGGCTAAGAAATTTTCTTGAGTCAAATTTCCTTAAGGCAGTACGCAGTTCTTAAGAAATTTACTACGCTTTCTACTACGGTTTTCTAAAGTTTTTTGTNCTAAACGATTTAAATAAAACGCATTTCATAACCTTTTTTGTGCAAACGGTTTTTGCGAATTGATAGAAAAGTACTACGGATTGTAAATTTTTGTTAACTATGAGGTGAATGAAAATTTTCAACCCGGCCTGACGGTTTTGAAGAATTTTTTTGTTCTAATTTTATTACTAAGGCGTCTAATAAATGCATGGCTTTTAGTTCTAGAAGAATAAAAGTCAGTAAAGACAAGTCTTTTTGGAATAATTTCTGATTTTAATTGCTCAACTTCTTTTGCACCAGAGCAACTGTCAAAAATTTCCAGCAGTAAAAAGTTACGAATTGGCACAGCAATGTAAAATTTTCTCGCCATAATAAAAAAGTTTTTTCAACATGGAACTTTTCTACAAATTGACATGAAATTACTATCTCAACGCTCGGAGCGCTGCCCCTGAGGGCTTTGGCCAACTGATAAAAAAAAGAGAAAATTTGGAAATACCAAAGAAAAATTTTGAGATTTCTCCTTGTGAATAAAGGCATTGGCCCAATGTAGGCTTGCTTTGCTTGCTTCGCTTTGAAAAATGTCAAACAGTGTTTGAACTCTACTAAAATGTATGAAAGTTGGCCAAATGGCAGCTTGACTTCACTTGCTTGAAGCGCTTCAAAGTTTCGAATAGCCGAAATCTCTATTTGACAACGCTTTGCAGGCTTTTGACAATGAGATGTTTTCGTGATAAATGAATTCAAGCAAATTGCTAAAGGCTTATTTAAACAATGTTGTTTAACTAAAAATGATGCAAGGATGTACATACATACGTATCGCCGTTTAAAGTACAAAACCGCGTATGGTCATTCTGCAAAACCGCGTAACTGACATTGGTTGCCAAAAATTGGATTTTCTCACACAATCTCTTGGCTCAATCCTTATCCATTCGTCCTGAAATATACTAGCCAGAAATGCGATTGCTTTATAAAAAAGATAACCATGTTGAAATATTAGTGTTTTTACTCTCTAGAAAATAATTTATGCAATCTCACATACGCGGTTTTGCATATTGTTGATACGCGGTTTTGCACTTTAAACGACGATATGTACTTGTAAATAAATGTCTTAATTTAAAAAAGTGTTGCCGAAAAATGTGAGTAATTCAATGTCAAACAAGCCGTGCAATAAGCAGTGAAAAATCGCCTTTATGAGTTAAGAGTTTTTTATGTGTAAATGAGCTAGTATAATTATTTCATTATTATCTTTTCCTTGAAATAAAAAAAAAATTAATTCACATTAATTTTAAAATAAATCTGAAAAGATTAGGAGCTAAGACGATGTTCCTATTATTTTTTATTATTAATTCATGTTGTATTTTTAAAGAAATTCTTAATGTTAATGGAACAGACTTTAATTTCGGAACCACACAGCTGATTGCTTTGACAGCTTTCCAAGCTACATTTGGCCAAACAAGCTTTTAAAGTAAATTAAAGCAAAACGAAGTCAGTAAGGCCAGCAAAGCAAGCCTACATTGGGCCAGCACCTTAAGAATGCCATAGTTTTTACCTAGCTCGTGGGACTACGCAAAATTTTGACAGCTTGTAAATATGTATACACATAAAGTTGTTGGCGGTAATAGAGTCAAAATCAAAATGGAGAAAAGAACAAAAAGCGTACGTTAGTTGTCAGTTATAAAATAAATCCAATTTATTTGCGAATATTTGTTTATTCTATTTATTGAAAGGCAACTACGCGAAAANACATAAAATCCACAAAAGAATACATTGCTTGTATTACCATCAATACGCCATGTATAAATTTTAACAACACACAAAAATAGACTTTTCGCACGATCGTTCGTTTGGTTTTTCAACACCATTTATAATTTTCTTTTAATCAAATGACGATTTGTCAAATGCTTAAACTTATTTATCTAATAATAATGCAGCACACAACCCTGAAATCTAAGAAAAAGNTCGTTCGTTTGGTTTTTCAACACCATTTATAATTTTCTTTTAATCAAATGACGATTTGTCAAATGCTTAAATTTATTTATCTAATAATAATGCAGCACACAACCCTGAAATCTAAGAAAAAGTCTGAGGAAGGCCATTAAATAGCAGCACACAACCCCGTTCCTTCCTCAGGAGTGAATATAACTAACCCAACAACGACTACTACAACAACAACCCAAAAAGGTTGGTTACTGTCTATACTGTGATTAGAAGGTCGACCAATTTATACACGGTAGTAGTGCTCTTTAGCGGAACCAGGTCAAAATGGACGGGAAAATTATACACTAACTGGCCATACTGACTAAGTTTGCGAAGTCGCTTTCTCTCCACATGGTAGACATTTTGCTTCCGCGGGCGAGGATCGACAAGTAATTTCTGCTTTGTGTGGATGCTTTCCNAAAAATCTAATTTGCATACATTTGATGCCTATAGCTCTCGCAACAAACAAGCCAGTTCTCAAAGAGTCCAANAGTAATTTCTGCTTTGTGTGGATGCTTTCCATTTCCAGACAACCGGTCAGGTACGAGCATGATTTTTAATTTGTACCAAACTCAAATACATTGTTTGTTGGTCCAAATAATGAGACACGTATTTTTTCTTTTGGCTCGGAAAAATTTTTCGGCCGAATTAAACGCGATTTTGTTTTTCAGGCAAAAATCGATTATTCGAATTGACAGTGAGAATTTTTTTTTTAAATGCCCATAACTTTGTCAAAATTTAACAGATTCCAACAATGTTTTTACTCAAATGTCAGTAATTCTTAACACTTCAAGAATGGATAGTGTGTTCTAATATCTATTTGATACACAAAAAATGATCACGGCTGTAC